>NC_009404.2:212478-299779 GCF_000002875.2 Leishmania infantum JPCM5 | reverse complement strand
CCTCTCTTGCCGAATACAGATCTGCATCGGAGGTTCGCCAAGGAGCTGGGCCAACTAGCACTGTCTGGTGTCGTTCAGCCCACCGTAATGCCACCGCGTACAGCGCAGGCCAGACCCATGGATCATGCTCAACATCACTGCAACGCGGCAAAGGCAGAGAAAACAGGTGGTGGATGCGCATACTTGCTGAATCCTCGACGCAAATCATAGCGAGCTGGTTCAAGCGTGATCGTGGCTGCAACTCTCTTCGGTAATGCGCCAGCCCAGAGTTCTCCGCTGATGCCAAGAGTCCGCAAAAAGACCCGGAGGGCATGCTGCCGGCTGCTTGGCTTCCCCACACACGCAGGGTGAAATACTGGGGCCTGTGGCTCAGCACTGAGGTGGTCCCCGCATCATCCGAGATGTATATGAGGTGAAGGGAGGGAGAGAGACCAGAGCAACAACAATAGGGAAAGCATCGGAACGCCCACGCACCGACACCCACACGGAAAAGGCGGGCGGGCGGGCGGGAGGAAGGAAGGGAGGGAGGGAGGGGGAGGGGGGCCAATTACCAGACAGACAGGGGAATGGGCGGCATGCAAAGGACACAAAGACAACCCCCCCAAAAAGAGACAAGAAGAACCCTGATATCCCCCACCCGGGGAAGGTGGAGAAATTTAAAAAAAGAGAGGGGGTAGGGGGGATAAATAATAATAAATAGTGTCGATGATAATGAGTATTGGTGCATGTTTATCTATATTTGGTGCGTGTGCGTGTTACCGTTCGAAGATGATGGTGACCGTTTTCTTTTTTTTTGTTGTTATAGTTTCTGCTTGTGTCTGTGTCTGTCTGTGTTCCTGTGTGCTGGCTGCACTCCTAGTATATATTTCTGGGTAGTTATTACCGTGTCGACAAGCAAAACACACACCGACAGACAGACATAGACACACATCTATATATATATATATATCTTTCCGTACATACGCATACACACACCTTTCAGTGCCTCGTACGGGTTACTTAAGTACCCCGAAAGAAGCAGAAAAGAAGACAAGAACAAACACCCAAACAGCGGTCAACGAAAAAGACACCCGCCGTCACAACCTCCTCCTCCTCCTCCTCCCTCCGAAAAAAAAAAAACGGAGCAACAAAACCTTGCAAAGAACGTGCACACACAAGACGAGGGAAAATAAGAGGCGCGCAGGCAGAGAAAGAAGGCAGGCAAATCCAACGCAAGAAACAAAAACAAGAAAGAGGAGAGCAAAACACACAAACACCCCCCCCCAAAAAAAAAGAAAAGCTCACAGATGAGTACACACACACACACAACGACCAGAGAGGGAGAAAGAAGAACAAAGGAGCGGGTGCGTGACGAAGAGAGAAGGATGATGATGTTCATGATAATGATTAGACAAGTGTGCAGGCTTCGGTGACCGAAAAAAAAAAGGAGGTTCAAGGCTGTCGTCGATTTTTTTTATTTATACTCTGCTGCTATTTCCACAGCTCGACATCGAGCAGACCAGCCCTCACAAGCGAGCACACATACACACACACACTCGTGAAAATATATATATATATATAGGCGTCTATATCTCCCTCTACCTCTCTCTATATGTGGATATAGATGTGTTGAACAGTGCGGAGATGAAGGGGAACGAAAAAAAGAAAAGAGCGAAAGGGAAGAGAGAAACAGGCAAGTTATACGATTAGCGCCATCATCGACGATAACGGCGCTGACGCAGAGGATCAGGTAGCGACATCCACTACCACCCGAGACAGTCCCACCCTGCCACACACACACACACACCCGCGCGTACACACAACCAGTCAGACAGTCGAAGAGGGTGGGGTGTGGGTGGTGGCGTGAAGGCAGGTGGTGAAAGGAGGAGGAAGACAACAGGCACAATATCAGGTTCGGAAAAGGGGGAAAAAAGGAGGTAAAACATTTTGATCGTGCAATGAAGAGAAGGCAAAGAGAGAGGGATGGAGAGGGAGAGCATACAAGCCCTCCCCCTCTCCCAAAACGGATGTGCAACTGAGGTCTGCAACCACGCAGCAGCTGCGTGCGGGCCACAGCAAAAAGAAAATAAACGAATATATTGTCATATATAGAAAGGGCCACAGACACACACACACACGTGTACATACGTGTGTAGACCCCACCACACACACACACACACACACACACGCACAGAAAACGACGAAAACAACAACAACAAAGGACACCCAATCGTGGAAGGAAGAAGAGCAGGAGCAGCGAAACGACGTAATCCTAATAAAAGTTGCAACGAAGTGAGAGAGTGAGAGTGAGATACAGCAAACACGGAAAGAGGAAACATAAAAGGATGGCCAACGTTAGGGAGAAAGCAACGAAAACAACAACAGAGAAGAAGCGTTTGCGTTTTATTCATTGGAAGGCGTCGATATATATATAGAGAGAGAGAGACGGAAGGAAAAAAAAAGCAGAAGAAGAAGGGGTGCAGGTGCGCACAACGAGACGAGGAGCGAAGAACACTGTGAACACGCAAGCGGAAGACAGAGAGAAAGAGAGATGGAGGTTCAGCTCCGTCTACGGGGCTCGCCCCCTTTCCCCCTTTCCGTTCCTCCCTGTTCCACTCCAGTTTCCTCTTTTCATCATTCGGCTCTTCTTCACTTTCTTGTGCGCATGCATGTCTCATCAACCGCACCTGCGCGTTTTTGCGACAGCGGGAGGGAGAGGGTTAGGGGAAGGGCGCTTGAATTGGTAAAGCGAATCCTGTAAAAGAGCGCAGAGCGTAGACTGGAAGAAGGGAAGCAGAAAAGCGGCCCCCCCCACACACGCACGCACGCGCGCGCAGCACAACAACAAAATCGACAAAAAAGAGATCGACACAAACAGACCGACAAGATCATGTCCCTCACACCGCACACATGCACAAAAAAAAAAGATGCGCCCTCGTGGCGAGAGAGAAAGAAGGGGAGGTGGAGAAGTGGCCGCTTCTCGTTGGCAGCCGTACGGGGACGAGCGGGGGCAGCGAATCAGAGAGCCCAGCACTGGGCACTTCGCCTCTGCAGTGCTAAGAGAAGTCGTTACCAGTCTGGAACGGGTTGTTGCCGTTGTTATTGCTGTACGCCGGTGTGCGACTGTTCGCGAAGGCACCTGCAAGGTTGCTAGGGCTGTTGGAAAAAAAGCGGTACTGACTGCCCCAGCTGGCATCAGGCTGCACCGAGAACCGTGCCACTGACCGCCCATCGAGGCCAGGCGCGCTCATCATAGCTTGACCGTGTTGCATCATGGTTATCGACTGCTGCTGCGGCTGCTGTGGCGGTGGAGGCTGAGGCATAGCCGGGTACGGCATGAAACTACCGCCGCCTTGCGGGAACGGTTGACTATTCGGGTAGGCGATCGCCAACCCGCCAGGCGTCGTCGCTGGCTGCACAAGGAGGGGTACGCCGCTGGCCATGGTGTAGTAGAGTGACTTGTCCGATGGCGGTGCCGCTGCTGGCAACGGCGAGGTAGTGGTTAGCTGCGGCTGAGGCTGGGGTTGCTGCTGCTGCTGCTGCTGCTGCTGCGGTGCGTGCGCTGGTAACTGAAGGACATAAACGGGAAAGACACCGCCGGGTTGAAAGGACGGCGCTGGAACGGGCTTGGGCGGCTCTGCGATAGTAGGGAAGGTCAGCTGCCGCGCGGCGGCAGTAGACGACATCGCGGCGTCGCTCGGCTGCGACTGCGGGGCAGCAGTCAGTAGCATGTTCATGATTGACATATCTAGGCTCTTCGCCGGCGCGGACGGTGGTAGCTGATGGGCCGCGCTGGTTACAAACATGTCTCGGCCTGCCATCAGTCGAGTAACACGGCGGACGCCCAGCTCTTCATCATCGCTAGCGGCGTTGTTGCGATTACCGCCAGCAGGCTCCTTCTTCGCGTTGTCATCATCGACGTCCAGCAGCTCTGTGCTGCGCAGCAGAAACTGCGTTGTGTCGTCCGTCGCGTCATCATCGCTCTCCCACACTGTTCCGCCCTGCAGCGACCACGGCATCACGCTCCGTAGCACAGCCGCCTTCGGCGCTGTCGCCTGGTTGGCAGTTTTACCCTCATCCGCAGCCTTGGTGACGTGTGGCTCGCTGCTGCTTCGGGTCGCCTGCTGCGTCGCCGATGCGTTGCACTGGCTGGCCGCGAGATAGTCACCGGCGGCGCCGACGTCGTCACAATTCATGCCAACGCAACCGTGAGGGAACGGCGCAGCGGCTGCGTGCGTTGCCGCCGCGCTGTTGCCGTGTGGGGTGCTGGACGCCGCGGATTTCGCCGGCGCCGACGAGCGCGGCACCTCGCCATTCTTGTCGTTCGCCCAAGGCGCCTTTACGTCTGGCAGCGGCCGACTGGCTGCTGCGTTTTTGGCGGCGTCCATGGTCAGACCGTGCTGAGCGTCGCTGTTGCTGGCGTTTTGAAGGCGCAGCTGCGGTGATGCGGCCACGTCGGCCCTGAGCGACGAGCTGTTCACCTGCTTGCCTGACATCGGCGGCGACTGTGGGGATGAGACTAGGGCGCACGTACCTGTAGCAGAGGGGTTGATATTGTGGGAAGCGGCGTGATAGGCGGGCGGCGCCGGCTTATACGACATCGACGATGACGCTGCCGCGTACGCGAAGCCTGACGGGCTTCCCATGACCTCGCCCTGCTGCTGGCCAGGCGGTGCGCAGTTCATGTGACTTGACGCAGGAGGCGGCGGCATCTGTGCGTTGCTAGGCTGCATTGCCTGCCAGCCCGCTATGCCGTGCGCCAGGCTGCTTCCAACGCGTGAATGACCGCTGCTGTGGGCAGACTTGCACTTGTGGGGGTCGGGGATCACGCTCAGGATGTTGACACGCTGCTGCGGCTGCTGTGGCGGCAGCGTGTTGTATCCGCTCGCCATCTCCATGAGGTAGCCAGGGACAGAAGGAGAGCCGCAGTATGGCACCGCTTCACTGGGTCTGCCGCTGTTGTTGCTGCTCATGTATACCTGCGGTCGCATGAAGGGCGCCGATGCGTACGCGCCGTTGCCGCTGTTGCCGTTTGCGGTGTGAGGCGGGTAATTTATGTAGGGCCCGTTATTCGAATAGCCCGCGCCGCCGCCAGCCATGTCGCCACCAACTCCGCGGCCGTACCGTTCGCTGATGTTGCTGTTGTTGCTCACGCTTTGGGGGCTCATGCCCCCGTCGTTGTTGGAGCTGAAAACGCTATGGTGGCCCGTACGACTCCCATTCACGCCCCCCGACCGCGGCGCCGCTCCACGCGGGGCGATCGCGAGCCCGCTTCCGCTGCCGCTGTTGGCGCTGTGCAGGTTGCCGGAGATGGCGCTGGCCTGTCCCGCGTGCGCCTCCAGGGACGTGCTGTCGCCGGAGAACGATGTCGTGTTGTTGCCTACTGCAGCCTTGGTGCTGCCGGAGCGCTCTTCCTTTGCGTTGGCCGCCGCCGCCGATGACCCGCTGCCCGCCGTGAAGGCGCGCACACCGATCAGCATGGTGCCGTAGCGGCTCTGATACAGGCCATACTTGCGTCCATCCTGGTTGACGTACAAGGGCCGCTGCATCCAGTACTCTGCTGACAGCGCGCGCGCTTCTTCTGTCTCCGCCTGTAAGGCATGCACATGCTCGAGAAGCCGCGCCGTGTGCTTGCCGAGGTATTGACCGGCCTGGTCGACGTCCGTTTTTCGCCAGTGGGCAATGAGCATGTCTTTGTTCTGCAGCACGTGTCGCAGCTGCTCACATTCGTCCTTGAGCTTGTACTTGACCCAGCCACCGCTGGGGAGCAGCGTCGGGCAGTGAAAGAAGGAGCTAGCCCACATGGTTGCCTGGCACACATGCTGCGGATCGAGCTTGATAAGCACGGCAGAGGACGGCGGGAGCCGGGGTTGTGAGGGTTGCGCCGTGCTCAACGGCTTCTCGTCGTCCGCCGCGGGCTGGAGAATGCCCTTGCTGGGCCGCGCCTCCTCACCAGCGGTGGAGCCGAGCGTCGTTGCCACCGTCTTGGCGAACTCCGCGGGCTTGAAGGAAGGCGTCTCCACCAGCGCCGGCAGCTCGATCAGCTCCATCGTGATGAGGCTCTGGTCAAGCAGAATTTGGCAACACAGGAACGCAAAGTTCTCCGTCAGCGATTTCAAGGCTGAGTAGTTGTTGCTTGCTGTTTCGATGACCACGCGGCCTCGCTGCATGCGACGACACAGAGCAAGCGTGATGGCGTCTTCGTCCGACTGGCTAAGTGGAAGCGGGCCTAAGACGGGCGGGGATGGCATCGCTGCATTAGCGCCAAGCGATCCGCCAGAGCTGTCCATTAGCGGTGGGCACGTGCCCTCTGACCCCAACCTCGGCCCTGAAGCGTTGAGGGCAACGCCTAGCACACCGCCTGCAGGCACGCCGCCCATCGATGAGGGTCGATCGTGCGGCAACGACCGCATATGAGGCGGCGATGATTCCCCAGCGACCCCAGCGCAGAGCCCCATCGTGGCGTTCTGAAACTTTCCGTCCCCGGGGAAGCTGCTAAGTGCAGGTCGACCGCAGCTGCTAAGGGATGAGGCATGTGGGCGCTGCGACGCTTCATTGGAGGCGGCGTTGACGTACTGGGTAGGCGTGTAAATGCCGGATGGTATGCTGGGCAGCGGGATCTCCAGCAGAGGATCGAAGAACGGCTGCTGCTGCTCCACCCTCGGTGGGAGTGCCAGCAGTGTTTGCAGGTAGCGCACCATCTGCGAGTCGACGTTGTGCTTGCGCTCACTCTGCTCGTGCAGAAGCTGGTTCAGTTTCGCCTGCAGCACATGGCGACGCCCAATCGTGTGAAACTGCTGCCGAAGCATCACTGCCGCAAGCACGAGCACGCGCTCGAGGGTGCGGTCACCGGCGGATGTGAGGATGGCCGTGTTGAGAAACATGATCGGCCCTGAGGCGCTGTCAGCCTCTTCGGCGTGCTGCCGCTGCTTCTCCAGCTCGTTTGGAAACCGCTTCACAACCTTGAAGGCGTCCTGCATCTCACGTGTCATGAGCCCAAAGTAGCCAATGATGTTGATCACGCGCCCGTCCAACGCAAGGGCGCCCTCACGCTCCTTGCCGTCCGGGTAGGCGAGGCAGAGAGCACACGGTACAGGCATAAAAGGCTTCCCACTGGACGTGCCTGGCGCCGCGGCTGTGCCGGGGAGGACAGGGTCAACAGAGAGCAGCTCGTCGTTCGTATCGAAGAGCGTCGCGTCTACGAGGTCGAGGAAGCGGTCCAGGTCCGCCTCGGTGAAGTTGCTGTCCGGCATGATACTCCAGTAGTTACTGAGCAGGCGCTCTGCCACACAAGGATCGGTTGCGCTGCTGCCGTCTTGTTGGTGCACCGGGAGGTTTGAGTCACTTCGCTCGCTGTCCGAGGCGCCCGTGAGGCTGTCGGTGCGGCTGTTCTCCTCCGGCGTTGCGGCACCGCTGTTCTCGTTGACGCTGTGGTCCGCGGCGGCTGCCACACCAGCTGCTGCTGCTGATGTCGAAACCTCCTTTCCAACAAGCGCCGCGGGCGACAGGCTGGTCGTCTCTGCCGAAGCGGTGCGCGCTTCGTTGCTGCTGCTGCTCCTCCTATGTTGGGCGCTGTTCTCGTGGTGCGACAGGCTCTGCAGAATGTTTTGCGCGTCACGGGCGTTGGCGTACAGGACCGCAGGATCGCGTCGCATGAGTAAAAGCTGTTGCCGCAGCTGTTGGCGCATGTGGCTGCGCGAGCCTGCGTGCGACAGAAGCGATGATGGCTGCTGCTGCGGCTTACGACCAGCGGTGGCTGCACGCTGCAGAGGCGCAATGTGAACGCTAGCATCGACATCCACTGGGGCGGTGGCGGCGTCTGTGTCCTTACCAAAGTAGTACTTGGTCAGCGGCACCATACCCACCTCGTAGCTCCCGCGGAAGTACGAGAATAGCGAGGTGCACTCGCGTGACGGAACTGCGCCCATGGCTGATGCTAGAGTGAACGATGAATGGAGGGGCGTCGGTGGCGTTGCACGCTCTGAAAAAGACGCAGAGGGAGGCAGAGAAAGCGGAAGCGGCGCTCACACACACACACACACACACACACACAAAACAAACAAAAAAGGAAGCGTGCACGTGTTAACACGATTACTTACCGGAAAAGAGAATACCAAAGGAGAGACACCCCACCCGGAAGGCCAAGTACGCTTTTCTTTTTTATCCCTTGCAGTTGCTTCTCTTGCCCTCCTTATCAATACTTCACGGAGGCCTGTATGCGCACGCGCTTCGCCGCACACGGTTTGCAAGAGAGGGCAGCTACAGACACAGACGGACACACACCGACACACAGACAAGCAATCACGTGTCTGACAGGCGGAAGCTGAACGCTGAGCAAAATGATCAGGAGAACTATTCTAGTAAAGGAGAATACACACACACACACACGAAGGGACAAGAAGAGCAGAAGACCAAAAACAAAAAGACGCCTATCTCATGCGCGTGTTGTTGCTGCTGCTCTTGTGTACCACAGTCCAGATCGACCCTATCGTTGAACCTTTTTTTTTAGTTGCCCTTGTTCAATGAATGGGTGATGACGCGGATTGGTGTGGTGTTGTACTGCGAGGTCGTCAAGCGCGCGCGCTGTTCAACAACAAACAAAAAAAAACAAAAAAAAAAGGAGAGGAGGAAGAGGGATGAAAGAAAAGAAGAGCCGAAAGACAAAACAGAAAAAAAGGAAAAAAACCAAGGGCGCACTATCACAGTCCGCAGAGATAGTGAGCGAGGCCAGTGGATATGACCCGGGAGGGAGGGAGGGAGAGGGAGGGAGAGAATAGAATCACTCGACACGCGCTATTAGCGGAGTGGCGATATCTTTTCCGTAACGCCACGTGGTACACCTTCAAACGCTGCTTTCTCTTGCTGTGCAGGCACACACACACACACACACACACACACACACACACACAGACACACCGGCCTTCGCTTCGGTGCACGTGTGCTCTCGTTGGCTTGTGTTACGACGGTTGGTACTCTTGTGCCCGTAGATGCGCGCTGGAGTTTGCCTTGTGTTCTGTTATGACGCCTTTGTTTTTTTCTTGTTTTTGCTGTCGGCCTCTTCTGCCCCTTGCCTCCGTGCGCCCGAAGAGAAAAGCTGAAGAAGAGAGAAGAAAAACGAACCTCCCAAAACGTGAGAAAAGGGGCAAAAAAAGGCCCGACGACAACGATACGAACCCGCACGCAAGAGGAGCAGACAACGCAGAAAATGCGTGAGGAAAAGCAGAGAGGGGGAGGCAGATGAGGAGTGGTGTCGAACAGTCCGTCCTTTGGTGAGTGAGTGGGTGGCAGACGACCAAAAATGGAAAAGGAGCGACACAAGAGAGAGAGAGAGGGGGGGGGGGCACGAGGGAGAGGGCAATGCAAACGACGACAAGGAGGAAACCAAGAAGAGGGAAGCCACACACACACACACACAAATGCCGCTAAAGAAGCGAGATGAAACAACAACAACACGAAAGGGTCCACACGCACCCACACGCAACGATACCACAGAGGGTGGTGGAGGAGGAGGGAGGGAGGGCAGGGGGGCAAAAAAAAAGCCGACAAATAGGGGAGGGGAGCAAAAACAAAACAACAAAAAAAAGATACAACTTCACTCTTGAATAGAACCAATCAATCAACAGAACCCCACCCCACACACAGCAAAACAGGAAAAGGAAAAAAAAAACAGCAGCAACAGCAACGGCAGTGTAAAACGAAAAGGGAGGGGGGAGGGGAGCCTGAAAACAAAACAAAACAAAACAAAAACAGAAAAAAGCCCTAAAACAATGCCAAGGGAGAAAGCAAACAACAACGGAATTCAAGAGACGAAAAGAATCACCACGACCACAATGAAAAAAAGAAACGAAAAGGGCAACAACAACAAAAAGAAATCACACAAAGACACAGAGGAGGAGAAGAGGGGGAGGGGAGGGGAGAAAATGCGGAGAGGGAGAGACAGATATGCGACTTTTTTTTCCGTCTAAAAATCGAGGCGGGGAAAAAAGGGAGCAGGGGAAAAACAAGGAGGAAGCGGAGGACAGTGAAAACGAAAAAAAATCAAAGGCTTATCGGAATAGGACCAGAGCAGTGCAGGTAAGTCACACACACACACACCCGATAAAGGAGAAAAGAAGAAAGAAAAGAGAGCAAGAGCACCACACACAAAAACACACACGCACACGCGCACACACACACACACACAGCGGAGGCAGAGGAGGGAGGGAGGGAGGGAGGGAGAGATACGGAATATGTCGCAAGAGAGAGGTCGTGAAAGATTTTTTTTTTGGGTGTCAAAGACAGTGAAAAAAAGGAGTGAGAGAGTGTGAGAAAAGAAAAACAACAAAAAACAAAGAACATGTCATAGGGACAAGAGGAGAGACCAAGCGAAAAAAAGAAAGGAGCTTAGAGACACGCACCCACGCACACACACAGACACACACACATAACACCAACGATTTTTTTTTGAATATAGAAAGCTGATTTTTGTGTAAGAGTGTTCTCTTTCGCTCTTTCTTTTTTTTTCCCGCCAAAGTTGATTTCGTTATCGGTGTGCCTTTTTTTCTGTTGTTGTTCCCCTTTCCTCCTCTTCTCGTGCTCCACAAGCGTGCTCAGAATCTTTCTTTCTCTTTTTCTCCTTGGCGCTGTACGTTGCTGCTCCTGTATTGTGAGCCTTTTCAGTTTCGCTGTTTTTTTTTCTTGTTGTGTATTGGTGTATTTCTGACCTTGCTATGCAGATGCGTCTGGGGGCGTTGCTTCTTTCTCTTCAGATATTCTTCCCGGTAAAGGAGGGGGGGGGTGAGTGGGTGGGTGGGAGGGAGGGAGGGAGGGCGAGCGAAAAACGCAGGCGCAGACACACCGTTGATGGTTTTGCGCGGCCTTCCTTTTTGCTGTTGTACTGCTGTGCGGCCACCGCAACAATATACCCGTGCGGGTTGGCTCCTGTGTTTGCGTTAGCGTATGTGTGCGCGTACAGGTGTGTCGGTGTGTGTGTGCTACGAGTGGATCGGAAGGAAAGGGAAGAAATAGTGGCACCGGAGATGACGGCGAAGAATGTGCTTGGATAGAGAGAAAGAGAGAACAATAACAAGGAGGAGGAAGACAGAGACGGCTGAACGCAGTAACCACAAGCAGAGAGGATAGAGGAGAGAGACGCAAGCCCGTGAAAGCGTTTCTCCTTTTTGTTTTGATTCCGTGTAAGGTAGATGGCTGCTCAAACTGTGTCTTGTGGTTTGGGAGGGAAGGCTGCTTCGCTTTCGCTCTTTGAGGAGGTTTTTTTCACGTGGTGTTGTAGTTGATCATGTTGTTGTTGTTGTGGTGGTGCGTTTGTGCGTGTTTGTCGTCGTCGAAGGGAGGGTGAGAGGGCAGACGAGAAGGTTGATCAATAGGAGCGCATGCGAATTGGAGACAGCTGAGCAGCGGATGGGGACGACGGCAGCGAGGCATTCAAGGGCTGAGGGCAAAGGAGGTGGAGAGAGGAGCAGTTCCTCGTCCTTGTCGCCATTAGGGAGGGCTGATGGAGCGGGGCATTCTTTCTCGGTGCCGTGCGCGACATGCTTTTTTTTTTTCACTGCCTTTCTTCCACCGCCGCCAGCACCCCTCCCTCCAAACCTCATCGCATGACGTGATCCGCTCTGGCGGACCTTTGCGAGAGTTTCCGTGTTTCTTCGTGTAGCCCATTCTTTTTTTTTTTCCCGCTGTCGTTGCTGTTCGTTGTCCTTTTCCGTTGGCACACGAAAGGAAGGCGAAGAGAGCCGACGAGCAAAGAGCAAGAACAGCAACGCGGTGTCCTTCTTCTTTCCACGATTCCCTCCGCTCATGGTGCGCGCCTTGCGTCGCTTTCTTTTCTTGTTCTTCGTTTTCCTTCGTCTGCCCTTCCTGATTAGATCTCTTCGTTTTATTTTCAAAACAACGGAACACACAGCATGAAAAAACGACAACGACGGCACTACAGCGAAAAAAAGAAAAAAGGACAAAAACAACAACAAAAAAAACAACGCACATATGTGCCGGCTTGTGTGGTTTTTTTTTTTAAAGAGACATCACAGTTCAGCGCACGCTTTTTTTGTCCGTTTTCTTTTTTTTTGTTCATATACATGCGTGCGTGGCGGTCAGCTCCTGTGATGGGCGTTTTGGTTTCTTAATGGAAGAAATGGAAGCGAAGACGACTGGGAAAGAATACAGATTCACACACACACACACACACACAGAAGTCCACGTAGCGCCACTCATTCCATCGTACGTGCGTGCTCGTGTGCTTACGCTTCCGCCGCCTCACGCGTGAGAGCTTCTCTTGCAGCTACCTTGGACTCCGAAAGAAACAAAAAAAAAAACATTTCTCCGTTGCTTTTTTTCGTTCTGTACATCTTGTCGCTTCCATCGATATGTGCTTGCCTGCCGACGGCGCGCCACTAACACCTAGAACGACCGCCACGAACTGTCTCCCTCCCTCTCTCTCTTTACGAGTGCACTAACACAGATGCCTCCTTTGTTTATGTTTTTTCCACATTTTCTTTGTGCGTTGCTGTCTAGATGGGCGTGACGGGCCCATCCTCGACGAGTGCAAGATGCCATACGTCGTTCGAAGAGTCAGAAGACAGAGAAAGAGGGCAGCAGGCGAGCACCAAGCGTGAAACGACGCCTGCCCCATTCACGTCGGGCACCAACGCACGGAAACAGACACGCGAGAGGAAAAGCAGAAAAGAGCACCACGGTGTGCGCACCAGGAGGAGTGCATCGGTGCCTCTGTCTGTAACGTGTGCGCCTTCCACTTCGTCCCGCGCAGCTGCTGCACCGCCTTCGACCCTGAACGCTTCCGTTTCACAGAAGACTACGTTCACAGAGCTACGCGACGCTGTCTCCTACTTCAACGGAAGAGAAAAAAGCGAAGAAGCGCAAGCGATGCGCACAACAGCAAGAAAGGGAAAAAAAGCGAGGGGAGCGAGCTCGCTACAGGGGAGACGCAGCAGCAAGTGACCACCTCGATGGAGACAAAAGGGTAAGGGGGAGGGGAGGGGGTTGGGGTCGGGAATGAGAAGCAAAACAAAACACACACACAGAAAGCAAAGATGAAGGACATGAACAAGATGAGCAGGAGGGAGGGAGGGAGAGATGGCATCGACACCGCGCGCGGCGCGAATTGCTCTTCTTTTTTTTCCTCTGGAGTCGGAGGGAGAAGGAGGAGGGGTAGGGGGGGGGGCGCGGGGCAGGGGTAGTGCGCACACCGACACAAAAATAAGTCGAAAAGAGACGCACCGTGCAGCCATACAACCTTCACCCAATTCCATGGCATTCAGCGCGTACTTCTGTTCCCTTTCGTTTCTTATCACCCTTCAGGCACGGCTTACCTCTTGGTGGGTGTCTGTGAGCCGCTTTTCTGTATACTGTCGGAGCACAAGGAGAGGGAGTCACACACACACACACACACACCACAAGGAAGAAGAACTCGCCAAAGGGAGGGGGAGACACATTCGTTTTCACATTGAGGGAGATGTGGGCACACACACACACACACACACAAAAAGAAAATGCAAGAGCATCTCACTACGAAAAAAAGAGCAGAAACCAAAAAGCTCACACCCAGACTCACAGTCACACTAGCATTAAGCAGCAAGGCAGCATTGCGCTAGAGACCATCCCACCTTCCCTCTACACACACACACACGCACAGGCACACGCACACGCACCTTAAAAAAAAAATACACGAAAGAAACAGATACAACGGCTCCACGTTCCTGTAATAACGTCAGAGTCGGCCTGCCCTCTGGCTTTGCCTTTTCTCGTTTCTCTACGAACACACACACACGCCACTCCGCGACACACTTCCACAAGAGAAAAGAGAAAGGGAAGAGAGAGGAAAAAAATGGGAGAAGATAAGAAAGACGGCCAGGAAGAGCCACTGCTCCTCAACGACATGCGTCAAGAGGGCGTGGGTGTGCGTGCCTTTGCGTGCGCTTGAGTGTTCATGAAGAGGGAGGGAGGGGAGGGGGGGGGGGCGGCGCCTGAGAGGAGAGAGAGCTAACATGCAAGAACTCGCACCAAACACCGAACGACTCGCTTACATGGAGCACGCATCCACGAAAAAAACAGTCAACAAAGAGCAAACAAAATCGTGCGGTAATCGCGTCTTTTCATTGGAGGGAGGGAGGGGGACGCGAGGCGGAAACACATACAACAAAAATAAACGGTGTCGGTGATGGCGGTAGCGGTGAAGAACACCAAAACGATCGCACTCGAACAACAACAAAAAAGGGGGTGGGTGGGTGGGTGGGGACGAAAACAAGACGAGGTAGGAGCAAGGGAGGAGGGGGTACAGGCAATTATACACACGTGCTCAAAACAAAAAGAAAAACACACACGTGGTGTGCCCCGCCCAATGAGAGGTGCATCTCCTTTTTTTTTTACATTGGTGCTGCATTCACCTTTACGTACACACGGACACACATGCGCACAGGACAAAATATATCAACAACCAAAACAGCAACAGTGGCATGCGATGCCGGTATCTCCGCGTCTCTCTCTCTCTCTGTGTGTGTGTGTGTCTCTGTGTAGTTGCAGTATTGCGTATCTCTTTTCGTGCTATGCAGTGCCCATAACGGGTAGGCACACTCACACAGGCATACACACACACACACACGTAGCTCAGGGCGAGACCGTGAGAGTAGACAAGATGAGGTGGAGATACAAAGAGGGGGAGAGGGGTGAAAGGAGGGAGGGAAGAGGGGGAGGCCCATGGGATGGCGTAGGGGTGCCATGAGGGAGATGTGGAGGTAAGAGGGGAGAACGCCAGAGAGAGAGAGAAAACGGAAGAGCATCGTTGGGGGCAGAGGAAAGAGATCGAGCCACACGCAAAGAAAAAAAAATGGGAAGGTGGCTCAGACGAGCCACAGGGAGAAAAGAGCACCAGGGATGGGATGGGATGGGAGGCACTCGCAGAGGCTGTTCAACGAGTACGAACGTGAGAAGCTGTTGGGAGAGGAGGAGGGCAAGGAAAGGGGGCAGCCCGCCGGTAAAGTGAAAGAGGACGTGCGAGAGAGAAGTGCCTTTGCGTGCAAGCGCAGAAAGGAAGCGAATAAAAAACGTGTCAGTTTCTGCTTGCAGATGGGATGTATACACATTCATGTGCGTGTGTTGTTTTCCCTCGAACATGCTGTCCCTCTCTCTCACCTTCTCTGTGCAGCTGTCCCTTCCGCATCGCTCCTGCTCTCTCGCTCTCTCCGCATAACTGCAACACAATCCTAACATCAGGAAGGACAGGGGAAAGAAGTCCGTCACTCGATCGCATAGCGTGCCCTTCAAACTTTTTGTTCTTGTTTTGACACATGCTGCACAACTTCGACGCTAAAGAGAAATGAGAGGAGAGCAAGACGCACGGACCAACACACACACACACACACACGCACAAGAAAGCTGGAACACATGTGCACACAAGGTGCACCACAGGCAGAGGGAGAAGGGAGAAGCCCAAGATGGAGGCAGCAAAAGACTCGAGAGAAGGGATGAGCCGATCATCCTGGGAAGGAGGGAGCGGGCAGACAGTCCGAGAAAAAGAGATAGGCGAACAAGAAGAGGCTGGCAGATCGAGCCTCGGCAGAGACAGGAGCAGGGAGAAAGGAGAAGCAATAAAAAGAACTATGTTGGTTGCGCGTGGAGGGGGAGAAAAAAAGTGAGTTCGTAGCTTGTGAACAAGGCGAACGAATAGTGGTGAAGAGGCACATCACGAAGAGAGGGAGTTAATATACTCATGCAGCAAGTACAGAACCGCGTGGAAGTACGCACATCACGAAGACAACCAATTAAGCTGGGTGTGTATCTGTGTGTGCAGTGTTGGGGGTGGTGGGGAGGGGAGGGGGTAGGGAGAGAGGCCGACCAAAGCAGTGGGCGATCGCACACTTCCTGTAACACACTGAGATTCTTTTCGTATGCCTTTGGAGGAGAGCGAGTCGGGGTTTCAATGTGTGGTTAAGCTCGTGATGCATGCATAAACTCCAGGTGAGGGACATTTCAACAAAGACACGCAGAGATACATCCATGTAGATTGATATAGCAAGCGCGGCGGTGAGTTAAGCTGCCGTAACGGAGCAGCAATCCTTCTCTCTTTTTTTTGTTGCTTTCTTCAGGCATTTGTTTCGCGTGTGTAGTCAAATTGCACATCGCCTTCAAGGAGGTAGAGAAGGGTCTGTATGGTGAGGAGAAAAAGAGCGACGCACGTGTGTTGTGCTGATAGGAGAAGGTACTTGGGGTACGTACTCGGTCTCGCTCATGTACGAGCACACACCGCATGCACACATACGCGCATGAGCGAGTGTCAAAGAAAATAAAACATAAAAGAGGCGGCGGTGACGATCTGTGATGGCACTTGCGACCGACTGCTTTGGCTGGTTAGAGGTCTTCCGCGTAGGTCGTAACCCTGCCGCGACCTCCAGCGCAACCACGCACCCTTCCCCCTCCACGCACGCTTACACAAAAAAGCACAGACATCGCACGGAACTTGTTGTTCCAAAAGAGACGGAGAGGGGCAAGGAAGACAAGCGAAGTGGTGGCGAGGCGAGAAAGATGAAGGGGGAGCGGAGCGGAGGGGTGAGCATTCAAGTTGAGGAGGGGGGCGGGAAGACTCTACTACACGCACACACACACAAGCAGACACAAATACCCCCAAAGAAGCGAAACAGAGGCGCGCCGCGAGCAACACAGAAAACGAGAAGAAAGGAACAAAAAAGAGCAAACAGTACGAGAAGGAGAGAACGACATACAGAGAGAGCGCGCGAGAGAGGTGAAAGAGGAGGAAGAGTGGAAGAAAGAGGGTGGTGGTGGTGGTGGCGGACAGGAAGAGGGAAGGAGGGAGGAGGAGGAAAAATGAAAGAGGAAACACTATCGAAGAAATGGAGGGGAGGGGAGAGGGGGAGTAGAGAGATGAAGACCCCGAAAGGGCGCAGACACGAGACGCGTGAACCACGTCCTATCCGTTAAACACACAAGTGCATACATACAGGCGGGGAAAGTAAAGGGAAAAACGGGAGGCAGGGAAGCTAAAGGCAGGGGGGGGGCGGCGGAACAGCGGAGACGGAGATTCTGATGGAAATCCAAACAAAAACGAAAACAGCACAGATTAGGCAAACGACAGAAAACAGCCCGCGCATACATATTACTTTACGTATCGCTCGCATACAGGAAAAGGCGAGGGAGAGAGAGAAGACACGAGCGGCTAACATATGAACAAGTGTGTACATGTTTGTCAACGAACAAGAAAACAAAACACATCTGCTCAACATAAAGACACGCACACGCACACACAGGCGAACGCACACACAACATCCTTTTTTTTGCTCGTTTCACATATCCTCCCACGCGCCCATCACACCACGTACAAGTCAGCCGATAGATGCAGGCAACCACCGCTCACCTGGCCCTGCTGCACCACGGCACCGTCCCCGACCCTCTAGAACGAACCGCCCTGCCGTCGAATCGGGGCCGTGCGTCGTACGGGCTCGCCCTCTCCTCCCTCGGCCCTTCGTCAGGTACGTGCTGCGCGACCGGCGCCAGGCGGCCTTGCGTGAACTGCATGCCTTGACCTGTGCGGGCCGCGTCCAGGGTCCTGCTCGAGGGCGGTGGCGGTGACGTCTGCCGTGCGGGTAGTAGGGGATGGGTCTAGGCGCATGCCCGATGAGCTCCGGGAGGAGGTTGGCCAGCCTCAGGCCAGGGCCCTCGCTGAGGCCCTGCACCCGGCCGGCACGCCGTGCCTCTTCCTAAGTCGCTTCAAGCCGCGGCATTGCATGATAGGGTGTGGGGACTCGCCACACATGTGAGCCTGGAGAGGACTCGCTGGTGCAACTCGCGGTGCTGGCGTGATGCCTCCGGCGTCTGCGCCTCATCAGCCCACCCGGTCACATGGAGAGGATGCCGCATGCTTCGCGCGCATGCACTGTGGGGCTGGTCGGTTTCGAGTCTCTTCGCACCTTTCTCGTCCATCAGTCGCGCTCTGCCAGCCTCGGGATGCTTTGGTCGGATGCGATACGCCATGCCAGCCGTACTTGACAGCTCGTGCGCACAGCGCTCGCACTCTTGCATCCTGGGCTCTGCGTCAGGACGGCGTTGCTGCCTGGGGATGGGGGGGCTCGCTGTTATTACATTCCATTTCCGTCGATGCCATGGGGGCGTGTCTGGACGGCTTGCCCGCATGTGCCGCGGCAGATGGGACGCTGCCGTGAGCCTGTGGCGGCAGGGACACTCCGCCTTCTCCCGAATTCGCACACCTTTCACCGCAGTGGGTGCGCTGAGCGGAATGGGCCCGCGGAGAGGCATGTGCCTGGGCACGAAGGGCTCACAGCCTGCCATTCTGAAGGGGGGCGCAGGGGGCAGCCACAGACACCGAACGGAGGAGGCTCACGCAGCGCAAGGAGCACATGTGCACTCACATCATTGCACGCAAGGCCACAGCGTGAAATGAGGTGTGCTCTGGGCCTCGAGCGATCCGCAAATCTCGCGTAGCGTCTTCGGCGCAGCGCCAGAGCGGACGCTCTCATAGCAGAAGCACGCGGGGGCGGGGGGGGAGTACCACGACGCTAGCGGAGGAGCAGCCAGCGCAGCATCCGCACTCCATGCGACCCGTATGGAGCTGGGCGACGGTGGACTCCTGTCGCTCGGTGAGCTCAGAATCCTTGCTCATTGGTGTGGAACGGTGGCCGTCGAGTACCTCTCGTTGTGGCGTGCCGCATCCTGCACCGCGATTTTGGGGGGATGCCCGCCTGGCGGCTGAGAAGCGGTGGCCAGATGCGCACGATGAAGGAGACAAAACAAACAAAACCCCCTGAATCCATCTTCTCGCACCCCGTAGAACAGGTGCACTGACACAGAGAGAAAGAGAGTAGTGGAGGTGGTGCTAGCAATAATAGGTAATATGAGGAGAACACACGGGAGCCACAGGAGAAAGGGAAGGAGCGACTTAACTACCACGGTGCAGCAGTGCGAGGAAAAAGAAGTTCTTTGCTTTCGAACTATAAAGAAGCAAACACAGAGAAAAGAGCTCGGCGACCCAGTTACGTAGCCACACACACACACACACACGCTCAGATACAGATATACACACCGAGAGGGTAAGATCAACAAGGAGGACACACACGCACACAAAGAAGGCAAAGCAGAGAGGAAGGAGACCAGCTAACAGGCCACTTAGGGCGTTGTGGGTCTTCGTGCCTGTCTCTGTGCACATGACACTGAAAGATCGGCGGATGAAGGGAAGGTGTGTGTGTGTGTGTGTGCGTGTGGCGGGTGGGCAGAAGACTCGAGATGACTCCCCTTTTTCAGGGGAGCATAAATGTGTACACGCTTATAGGGTCCGAACGTGCCACAGTCCACGTCCAAACCGAGAAGTCAAGCGCGCGCACGCGGGCGTGCGCAATAAATCGCGATCCGCCTCCATGGGGAAAAGCTCTCGGTACGGAGATGAGAGGAAGGAGGAAAGGGAGAACGAG
Organism: Leishmania infantum JPCM5; assembly: GCF_000002875.2. Lineage (NCBI taxonomy): Eukaryota > Euglenozoa > Kinetoplastea > Trypanosomatida > Trypanosomatidae > Leishmania > Leishmania infantum. The sequence goes on along the minus strand of NC_009404.2, from coordinate 280,352 downwards.
AGGCTGATGTTTGCGCGCTAGTGGAGAGAAAAACATTGAAGCACACTTGACAATGAACGACAACGACGACCACAAACACCCCCTCCTCTTCTGGAAAAAAAAGCGAGACGACGGTTCAATTCAGAGAGAAAACCAAAGAAACATGCGAAAAAAAAAACCAAAGAAGTGCCGGTGGATTGTAAAGGCATAAAAAGCGCGAAAAGCACTGGAAGATGCGCCACAGCAAAAGAGGATTGCCGTCCAGAACAAAAACAAGAAAAAGGAACAAGTTAGGAGAGGCGCTCTTCGGCAGTAAAAGAGGTGATGTGTGTGTGTGTGTATGTGTGTGATGGATGAGTGTTCGGGGGAGCGCATTGTAGAAGGAGAGGGCTAAGCTGGTGTGCAACACGAGGCATCAGCGAAAACCAAAGAAAAACAAACGAAAAGAGGACAGCGCAGAAAGGGTGTACATGCGTTACGACCCTCCCCTCCTCCATTCACATACGCCATGTAACAGCGCGTCGTGTCGACCGCGGGAGAATAGGACGAGGGGGTGCGCAGTGGTACCTACGAGAGAGCGAGAGCGAGAGAGACATCTCAGCACACCGGAAGAAGATACATGCTCTAGGAGAAACTTCATAGCATCGTGCGCATGTGAGGAATGTCTTCGGAAACCAAGGAGAGAATTTGCGGAGGCGTTTGCGGGTACGACGGAGAAAAAAAAACGAGAACCTTCGTGATGTCTGTCCCCTTCTCGCTTTCCCTCTCTCTCACATACATACATGCGGTGACGAAAACAAACAAAAGACACTCATACGCCTCACCTTTTTCTTTTCCATTCTTTAATCGTGGCCCGTCATCGCGCTCTTTTTATTTTCTTTCTGCCGTCGTCTTGTGTTGTCCGTCTGCGCCTACTTTTTGTCATCGCTGCGGATGGCTCCACTGGCATCATTCGAATACCTTTTATCATCACATGTTCTCCTGCTTGGCTACGACTGTTTCGGTGCGTTTAGCGCCGCCTATCCCCGCAGACGCAGGCACTGATGCCGGTGTGTGGATATTTATGCGGGGCAGACAGACACGCAAGAGGAAGCGACGCAAACAAGTAGAGAGAAAAAAAAGTCTTGATGATCTCACAAATGCCTTCTTGTTTTCTTTTTCCTCGTCGTGCTCTCCTTTCTCTCGGTCTTGGTTTCTCGTTTCACCAGGTTGATTGACGCGCGCAGCAACTCACGCACGATCTATCACCGTGGTCTTTCGCCCACGCACAGTCACTCATGGGTAACATTTCCGAGGTTAGAGGATTCATTGCGAGCGAGTGAGAGTCGGCGAGTCCACACACATACACGCACACGGGTGCAGACGGAGTAGCAGGCGGAGAGCGACGCTATCGGTCACAGGAATGAGAAACAAAGAAGGGCAGATGTGCGCAGCGAGGGACTCGAATCCGCTGAGGGCAAAGAGAGCAACAGCGGCTCACATCACCACACATGCACACACCTACAAAAATAAAAGAAAGCGCAGTGAGCGTTGCCTGCCCTCATGGAGCATTTGAAGCCCCCCCCCCCATGTGACAGGGCAGATGCCTCTGTGTTTTTGTGTGTCTCAGTGTGATAGACACACAAACACACAGAGAGGTGCATAGAAGGGGTAGTGTGTGGGTGGGTGGTGGTGGTGGCGGCGCGGGAGAAGAGATACGCTGCGGCAGGTGTACCCCTTTCCACCCACCCACCTGCTAGCGCGCACAGGAGAAGGAATACCCCTTTCCCCCAAAAGTAAGGGGTGGGGAAGAGAACCAATCGAAAAACAAAAAGGAAAATGTCTTTCGACAGACAACAACACCAACCGCCTCCTCCCTCCTCCACCCTCAATACCCCGCACACACAAACGCACACACACACAAGTGGAAGAGAACTGAAGAGAGGGAAAGCGCGAAGAGCTGCCGGAGGGAGAGGCATAAAAAGAACCGCGGTGAACAATACACGAGAAGCAAGTACACACACACAGATATAAAACGAAACAATCAAGGAGTGAGAGTGCATCACGACCGAGCCGGTGAAACAAAAAAAAATCAAGCAAAAAAAGGACACACACACAAAAACGAAAACGACGCAGGAGAAGAGATCCAGTGAACTAAAATAAAACATAGGAGAGGAGAGAAGGGGAGAAGAGAGGAGAGGCACTCGCGTGTGTGTGTGTGCGTATGCCTGTGTGTTTAAAGTGAAGGCAAAACGAAGAACGCGCGATCGACACACACACACACACACACATGCGCACAAACACATGCACGTGCACACACACACACACACACACACACACACGAAAAAAAAAGATGGAGACAAAAAGTCAGGTGGGGGGCGGAGGAGAGGCGACAAACACACATAGAGGCAGAGAGAGGCGGCCAGTCAACAACAAAGAAAGTTAAAATAGAACAACATGCGGACACTTGAGGACGCGCTTACCGAGGTGACGAGAGAAAGGAGAAAGGAAAAAGAGGTGACTGCTGAAGTGAGCGGAGGGAGAGCACAGAAACAACATGTACAGAAACAAGCAATTGAACGCACCAAGGGAAACAAAAAGAAAGTCGAGCGCGAAGTTCAAATAAAAAGAAAAATGGAGGAAGAGGAAGAGGGAAAGAGGGAAAGGTCGGGGGAGGCATTGATGGACTCACTCATCAAGTAAAAGAACAAAAAAAACCAAAAGAAGGTGCGCACAGAGAACGCGCACGTGTGTGAAGGGGGCGAGGGAGGAGAGAAGCGAGGTAAGAGAGGGGCGAGAGAGTTGGAGAGCGGCAAGCAAAACACATGAAAACGAAGACACCGGCACACACACACACACACACACACACACACACACACAACAAACGCATACAACGCACGCACAGGCAGAGTCCGAAAGAAGAGCAACGAAATGAACAGCAGAAGAAGCTGAACAACGTTGTTGTTGCCGTCTTTCTTTCTATATACATCGTCGCACAAAGGAAACAACGTATGCCAGACAGGTACAGCAAAACAACGGCAGGGAAGCGAGTGGGTGGGTGGGTGCCCCCCTCTTCCTTCGCCTTCTCCCTACGCACACATACACTTGCCAAGACTCCAGAAGATGCTCTTGCTGCAGCTGAGAATACATCCTTGTTTTTTTTTGTGTGAAAGCTAACGGAGGAGAGGGCGTAGCACCACCTCACGGCTGTTTACTGTTTGCGGTTGTGCTGCCATGAGCCGCTGTGCGCGTGTACGAGAAGCACGCCACTTTTTCAACGTTCTAGTGCCTCTGTGGGTGAGGTTCGCTTCTCACTGCGGCATAAAAGCGGGTCCGGGCACAGACGTGCTGAAGTAGCCAACGGGGACGTAGGTTTTAGGTGTGGCCAAACACGCAGTGGGGTCGCTCACAGATTGTGCCGGCGCCTGGTGCATCGTCGCAAACATCGGTGACGTCGAGTGCAGCGGGGCCATCTGATAGGGCACGGTGGCCATTGGGGCGCCGCCGTGTCCGGTGGCAAAGGCGGCCATCACATTCGGGTACGGCACGGCAGCGGCGCCGTCGAGGTTGTGAGTCGGATGGGGGTATGGCGAGGAGACACCTCCGAGGACGGACGCTCCCGCGTGCGGTGTGCCTTTGCTGCCAAACGACTGCTGCGAGGAAGACAGCGACGACGTGTCGCCCTTCCCGCTCGTCGTCCCCGTCGCCGAAAACGGCGGCAGTGGTGGCGGCTGGGCTGCGTGCGGCGCGTTCGCGCTGCTCGTCTGGGTGCTGTCTGCATGGAAGAAGCTCACGCTTGGAATGGCCGAGCTCGGGGTCGGCGCGAACGTGATGGGCATCAGCGTCTGCACACCGTTACTGGATACCTGCACAACATATGAGGTGGAGACCGCCGTCGGTGGCTGGCCCGGCGATGTCACCGTCGACTGTGACGGCTGCGGCGACTGGATGAAGGAGTGCGTCGACCAAGGCGCGGACGGCACGGAGAAGGGAAGCCCCGTCGGTGGCGAGGTTACAAGCATCGGCGACAAGCAACCCGTTTGCTGCGGCTCCGACGACGGCGGCACCGTCTGCGACAGAAGATGCAGCGAGTTGCTCGGCGGTGTCATCGACGGAGGCTGCAGCTGCGGTTGCTGCAGCGTGTCGGTGAAATAGATAGGCATCGGCCCATGCATGCCGGCAATCGGAGCCGCCTGGCTTGTAAAGGCAGCAGACGCCATGAAACTTCTTGGCATTGCCACCCGCGTCGCGCCGTCGCCGCTGAGGGTAGACGGAGCGTGTGGAGGCGGGTGCAGGAAGGTGCTGTTGGCGGTGCCGCTCATGCAGATCGGAGCGCTGCTGCTGCTGCTGCCACCGCCCAATGTTGCGGCGCTAGTGGAGAAGTTTGAGGTGGACGGGGTCCTCCCAGACGTGCTGAGGCCCGTCAGTGGGCTGTTCGGGGACTTCTTGCCGCGCGCCTGCATGCAGCTGCGATTGTTCGCGGGAGAAACATTCCCTGACGGCGACATCATCATCAACCGCAGATCCGACGTGGCTATGCTTCGAGAGCCCGTCGATGCATTGCCGCCGTCTGCGGCGCTTGGTGTGGAGCTGGGAGCCAACGCCCTCTTGACGTTGCCGCGCTCCTTTGCCTTCTCCGGCTTCGCCGTCTTGACCGTCGTAAGCAGCGGCCCGCAGAGCGGGGACAGAAAGATGCGGTAAAGCTTCATGTCGTGACTGTACTCCTGCACGTCAGACCACGAGGTTGCGTCGTCCGTCGGGGTGCTGCGCGCGCGCACGATCTCGCTGTGGAGGTGCCCGAGGTGCTGCTCAAAGCACGTCGTGATGGCCGAGTCTCCGAGCAGCGTCTTAGCCCGTGGGTCCGTGGCGAGCCAGTGCTGCACGCGCCGCTCGCGGGACTGGGTATGCTCGCACAGTGTGTACTGCGTCCACGACTCACGGACCGTGGACGTCTGCGTCTGCGTTGTCGCCCACAGCCACGTAAGCGCTAGCGCGCGGCCGTGGAATAGAAAGACGATGCCGCGCTCCCCCTTCTCACGGTCGTACGTGCACAGCCGCAGGTCGCCTGGGCGGACAAACTGGCTGTTCTCGATGCTGTGCGTGAGGGAGGTGAAGTCGTAGATGAACTTGAGAGCAGGGTAGTTATTGAAAGGGGACGACACGACCAGCGGCAGTTTTGTGATACGCTCGTAGAAGAGCGCCCGCGCAACCGAAACGGGGTCGTGCATGGACGAGCAGCCGTCAGTGCCGCCAGCGAGGGGGCTGGGGGGCAGGTCGCACAGCAGGTTTCGCGCCTCCTCGCCAAGGCCCGCCAACAGCTCCGCAACAGGGCGTCGCTGCAGCTGCTGGAGGACGATCTCGGTGAAGCTGTCCAGGTAGTATCTCGTCGATAGCGCGAGCACGCGCTCCAGCGTGCGGTCGCCGGCGGCCTTGAGGATAGCTTTGCGGATCTGCAGCGTTGGTGTGAAGGCGTCGCGGTCATCGTCGTGGCTGCGCATGTCGAAGCTTCCGATGACGTTCACGCGGTGGCCCTGGAACGTGAAACAGTCGTGCTCCTCGCGGTTGCTGACGTAGATGAACAACACCGCGCACGGCACGGGCTGCACGGCACGTTTAAAGCGCATATACTCCTCAGACTTGAACTGGGACGGACACGGCGACTGCTCATGGTGGTTGTGAGTGTCACTGTCACTGGGGCTGCAGGACTCGTCCACGCGGCGGTGGTGCGCCTGGAGGAGGCCCTTGAGCCTCAGGAACCAGTCGGTTGCACAGTCCTCAGCGCTCGGCATCTTCAACGTCTTCTCATCCTGCGGCGGTGCCGTCGGCGTAGACGGGGGCAGCAGCATGTGCGACGTGGCGGCGTTGAGAGATAAAGTGGCAGACACGGCTGACGCCGAGTGGGCGGGGCTGTTGCCGGCCTCGTCCGACGAGGAGGCGCGCAGGGACAGGGACGTTGAGCGCAGCCAACTCGTCGTCTCACGCGGCGGGCACGGGTTCTGCGGGCTTGTCGCGTGACCACTGTTGACGCTGTTGTGGGGCGGCAACGATGGCGTGCCGATGGCGCCGAGGAAGAACGGCTCCACGGAAGTGGGCGGCTGGCTGCTCTTGTCGCTCTCCTCCGCCTCTTTCTCGAGCGTCGGGTCGTACACGTCTACCTCCCCGTCGCACTGCATGATGTGCTGGAGGTGCGCCATGCTGATCGGTGGCGTCTGCAGTGCACCGGCGTCGAGCATCTCCTCGTTCGTGTCAAACAAAGAGCGCTCGACCGTGTCGAGAAAAGCTTCAAGGTCTGCCTCCGTATAGTTGGCAGGAGGCACCTCTGCCATGCTGTAGCCGCGAGGGCGTGTATGGCTGTAGCGCACGTTGGGGTCATTGCGAACACGAATAAATTGCTGCCGCAGTTGCGGGTTTTGGTCGTTGAAGTAGGCGCGAGTGATCGGGATGAGGCCGATTTCGTGGTTGCCGTAACGCAGCGACCGAATGGTCGGCTTCGCCTCACGTGAAGGGGTGGCGCCCATCTTGTGCTTGTGGGGTTGATCCTTTGGGCCCACAGACACACGGGAGAATACAGTAATAATAATGGAAGGGAAGAGGAGAAGGCCCAGCGGTGGTTACGATAAAATACGTGCGCAAAAAGCGACTCAAGAGACAGACCCGCTTCGCCCTACTCTTGCCGCTCAATTTTCGGAGCACCGGAAAGAGAAGGGGGGGGGGAATGGCCGAAAAGAATATAATATATACGAAGAGAACCCACCGATCTAAAAATAAAATAGAAAAAAAATAAGAGAGAAAAGCAGGTGACCGCAGAAGAGGTGGCGGGCTCACTCGCAAAAGGGGGGTCGAGCCAAAACAGCAACAACAACCAAGTCCTTTCTTCCGAAGGGAAATATAAACAAGAGAGAGAGAGGAAAACGACACGCTTGTCTGCGATCGCCCAGTAAACACGTGCCGTTTTGTGAGGGAGAGACAAGCGAGTGGCGCTGATACTTCCGAGAGGCTTACACAGACACACACACACACACACACAGGAGCGAAGAAGAAAAGGAAGAAGAGCAGCACGAGAACGGGGGGCGCTTTCCTTGACTTCACCTCCCTTTCGCCGACTTTGGTGCACCTCGTTTTCGTTTCTTTACCTTGAGGAAAATTTTTTTTCGAAGTTTTCGCGTTACCGTGGCCTCAGCGCTTTTTTTTTAAATATCGTTGCGTTTTTTTTTGCGTTGGCTTTCTTTCGTTTTTGGTTTCGCTGTTGTCGCTGCCGAATTACTGGCCAAGGAGCAGCACGCGCGCACACACACACACACACACGCAGACACACAGACACAGACACACGAAAACAACAACAACGCGCGGTACGCGAGAGCAACGGGGGTGGGGAAGGAGGGAAGAAGAGAGGGGAGAAGAATGGCAGTGAGACAGAAGACTCAGAGATAAAGAACGAAGAGAAAGAAACCACCTAAAAAACCGACGAAAAGTAGGGAAGCGAGGGAGCCACGGAAACAGAAGGCGTGTGCTGCTGGTGCTGCTGCTGCTGTGGAAGAGACGAGCGTGTGAAGATGATTAGGGTTGCTGAGAAAAAAGAACACACACACACATACATACATACACACTCACAGAGGAAGGCGAACACAAATAAAGAAAAAAGAGAACGTGAGAGCGTGGACGATATGTGCGAAAGGGAACACCTTCGGTGGTGGTGGTGGTTGGGTAGAGAAAAAAACGAGCGCACGTAAATTAATTAGTAGACGCGAAAGCAAACGGGGAGAAAACGCGAACAATGACGAGCACGGATGAGTGGGTGAGCGAGCGCGCGCGCGGGGATGCGCAGCGGCCTGAAGTGACCCGCCTTCTTTTGGGCTTTGGCTGTTCTCTGCGTCCTTTTGTTGGCCGCTTTTTTGCGTTTCTCACGGCTTGCTACTTTGGGCTGGCGGGAGGGGGTGGGGGGGGAAGTAGGGGAGGGGGGGGCGGGGCGGAGAAGGGCAACGTAGAGCACGATGAAGACACGCAGAAGCCGACAAGGCGTTGCAATGGAAGAGAGTGAAAAGTGGGGGGGGGAACAGCACGCCGGGCCTCCTTCAGGAAACAAACCAAACAACGGGGGAGAGAGAAAAGAGCACACGGTCGGCGTAAAACGAGAGAAACGGTGCTGCGACAGGCAGCCTAGGAATGGAGGGCGCGATTTGGAGGAGGCGAGAAAAGTTACGAGAAGAGAAGGTGTGAAGGGTGGTGGTAAGAAGAAGCGAAGAAAGGGAGAGAGGGAGACCTGGTCACTGTGAAGCACACGGACCCAAAGAATACGCACAGACACACCTAAACACACACACACACGCACACAGTCGCTCCCCCCAAAAAAAGAAGGCAGGGAAGGAAGGGGTAGAATGAGAGATAAAGAGAAAACACACACACACACACACACACACACACCGTTAGAGCAGTTAAGGAGATGAACACAAGAGGAGGAGGGCGGATTAGAGGGGGAGAGGGCGCAAAGAACGAACGGAAGAAAAGGAAAAACAAAAACAAAAACGTCACAACTTACTTGCACACACACAGTCACAAAGACGGGACGGTTGCGCACTCAAAATGAATAGTTCAAGAGTGAGCGAGAGATGGTGAGTGGAAAGAGGAGAGCTGATGGCGGCAACGAAACCAACAGCTGAAGTACGAGCAGAACGAAGAAGGCGGCAAGGACAAAAGAAAAAAAAACGAACGCTTTTCAAGAGTGTGTGTGAGAAGTGCGTCAGGCAGCAAGGAAGAAACCAGCAAAAAAAAAGAGCAAAATGAAGCGAGGTAGGGAGTCAAACCAACAACACGAAGCAGAGACACCGCTTATGCCAAACGGAAACACACTCACAGAGGCGAGAGAGGAATTCAGGGGAGGGATGAGGGGGGGATGGGGGTGTGGGGCGAAACAACAAACCAGACAAGTCAGAGGAACAACAACAAAAAGAAAAGAGTGTTTGAGCAAAACCGAGAGAGAGAGGACGAGCCGATAAAACACAAGAAAAAAAAGAAAGGGAAGAAAAGAAGGCGAACCGCGAAATAAAAGAAATACGAAACCACAAGAAAACAACCGATGCGAGGACAAGAGAGGGAGAGAGACGTGCCGTGCGTCTGTGTATTTGTGTGTAGTGGCAGAAGATAGATGATGAAGGAAGAGGAGCGAGAGCACGTAGATTTCAAAGCCACAGAAAAAAAAAACAAAACACACGCACACAAATACACGAACACACCCGCAACAAACCACAACACACAGGCTAAGGTAGGCGAATGTGTGATAGCTGAGAGGAAACACCTCTTTTTCGCTACCGTTTTTTTTTTTGCTTTCTTTTTCTTTTTGGTTGCTGTTGTTGCGCACGTGACTTTGCGCTTCCTGCTCTCTGAACACGACGAAGGACGTAGAGGCAGATACGCACACGCACAGAAATATGAATCCCGGCCAGAGGAAAGGGGGGAGGGGGGAAGGGAGCCCGCGAGAGGAGAGTACACGGCGATGAATATCGAGGGTGTGGCAGAGGTGGGGAGAGAGAGGCTTGACTCTGTTGGGATCGAAGAGAGCGGAAGTGGTGTTGCTGATGAGAGGAAGAGGCTTCTGTAAGTATGCGTGTGTGTTTGTGATGGGGTAGATGAAGAGCACACACAAAAAAGACACAGAAACAAGCAAGACTAGACGAAGAAACGGAAAGCAGAACGAAAAGGGGGAAAACTGTGAAACCAACAAAACGATATATTAGTAAAGAAGGGAGACAGTGACGAAGAGGGAGGACGTAGAGAGAAGGCGGAGGTATCTTCTCAGGGCGAACGGGCTTGGGTGGGTGGAGCCGCTGCGTCGGGGAGGAGGCACAGCAGCAAAAAGAAGAAATACACGAAGGGCTACAGGAAGCAAGCAAGCGAAAGAAAAGAAAACCGCAAGAATAGCCGACCACACGGTGAACGAGCTGGTAGAATAATGTGCACGCAGATAGACAGCACCCATACAACCAGAAGCGCAGACAGACACACGCGCGAGCAGCTACACGCTACCAGCAAGTCTGTGAGGCACAAGCACAGACACGCACCGAGATAGACTTGTAGAGGGAGAGAAAAACAGCAAAAAAAAAACAAAAAAAACGACAAAACAAAATACTAGACAGAGAGAGGAGAGAGTGTATGGCTAGGGGCGGCGACGGAGGCAGAAAGAGAATTGGAAGAGGCAATGACGAGGCCACACAAAGTGATGTGCAGATGGGGAAAAGGGAGGGCGAATCCGAGCCCGAGCAAGAGGAAACGAGAAAGAGGACAACAACAAACAAGGACGCATGTAAAATGGGAAAACAACTAAAAATAAGGGGATGCGTGAGAGAGGGAGAGCGATTAAAAGAAACAAAATGCCGAAAACAGAAGAAAAAACGTCCGGTCCGAAGAAGAGAAGGCACACACACACAAAGTACAATACAAAAAAGAAGAAAGCAAGAGTTCAGAAAGATCAGAGGGAGAGACCAACGAAAGTACAGGGAAGGACAGTGAGGGAGGAGATGAGGAAGCAAAAAAAAAACGGAAAAGCACAAACACGCAACCGCACACGAGGAGAGGCTGCTGAGATGGACACCGGAAGGTGGGATGAAGCAAAGAACAAGACACACACACACACAAAAACAAAAAAAAGGTAAAACAAAGTCGAAGAGAAACACAGGAATAGCGGTGTTTCGTGAATTGATGGGCACCAAGCGTTACCGAACGGTGAGGATGTTGGTGATGAATAGGGTGGGTGGGTGGGGATTGCGTGAGCAGAACGGGTGAGGTAGGCGGCGTGCGTTGGAGACGGGCCTGCGTCCTCGATCCGGTGCACGTGAGAGAGAGGTGAGGACGCGAGTCGATCGATTTGCTTGACTGTAATACGCGTAGTGGAGGATGGTAGAGCTCCACGTGGAACACGTACTACTCGTACACACACACACACCAAGAAAAAAAAGAGGACAACAGGGCGGCACTCTCTTAGAAGTGCCTTTGACGTATTTGATTTACTCTTGCACTCGCTTTATTTTCTTTTCGGTTGAAGTGTTTCTGTGTATCTGTTCGTGTGTGCGCCGCGATGATACGAGAGAGAAAGAGTGCGCCTATTATGTGAATGAGCGCAGGTATATATGTGTTTGTGTCGCGGTGGCCGACGAAGTTTTCAATATTTACATATAGATAGCGAGGAGCAACAAGGGCGCGAAAAAGAAGATATACGAGTATGTGCGGTGGAACGCACGCACAGACACACAAGACAGACAAGGGGCGGAAAAAAGGAGCCGGGGGAGGGGCGAGGGACAGAGGAACACTTTTGAATTTTTTTTGTTTCGGTTACTTAACGGTTATGCTTTTCTTTCCTTGCTGTTGTGGTTCGGTCCTTTTCTCCTTCTTCGCCTTGCTGGTGTCTTTCCCCCACGCCCTCTCTTATGTGGCGTCACTTGTGGAAGAGAAAGACAAGTAGAGCCAGGAAAACACGCGGAAAAACAACAGCGAAGGTGAAGGGAGATCACCAAAAAAGTAAAGGCGCGTGCAAGGGCAAGGCGAGTGAGATACAGAGAGGGACAGACGCACACGCGCGAAACCAACAACACGCTTGCACACCCAAAAGGGGCGGGGGAGAGAAAAGACCGAACAATTAAAAGACTACGAGCAGCGCGCGCACACACACACGGACAGACAGGGCAACAGCCAGGCACGAAGACGGATGGATAGCGGAAAAGCTGGTTCGATCTTGTGCCCGTTTGCGTGTATGGGTTTGGGTGCAACCAGACGAGGAAATTCAAATCCTAATTTCCACCGAAAGTAACAGACAAGGATGTGTGCTGTACTACAGAGAATCAGAAACACCGTCGCAGCCGCTCGAGGAGGGGGGGGAGAGGGAGGGAGGGAGAGCGGCACGTGACGAGAGCGAGGGAAAAAGAGAAAAACCTTGACAAACAAAAATGGCCAAAAGAAAAAAGACAAAGAAAGAAGGGCAGATATTTGCAGCCGACGACTGAGCTAGACAGCGAATAAAGAGATGGAACAGACAAGAGGGAGGAGACGAGAGAAACAGAGTAGAAAAACAAACAACAACAAAAAAGAATAACTACACTGGCAGTATGGGTGTGCCTGTCTCTGTCTCTTCGCGCGAGAGACACACAGAGAGAGACACAGACTCAACAGTAACGGAAGCGCGCAGATATGTGAGAGAGAGATCAGCAGCAGCAAGCCGAGAACCGAGTCAAGAGACAGCGTGCACAAGCTAGACAAGGGCACAGGAGGCAGCTGCAGCAGTGGTAGTGGTGGTGGCGATGATAGGAAGAACGCGACTGGAGAAAGAGGGAAGGAGAGAGAAGTAACAGCAAGCGAAACGGGAGAAACGAACAAAAAAAAAGAACGAAGAAGAGCGGGGATGGAAGGTGGTGGACAAATACGAAAGGAAAGTGAAGTGCACACGTGCACGCACACGCGCGGAGGTGATACAGAGAACAACTTCAGCGAAATGCAGGACGAGGGCACGGAAAAACAAAACGAACAAAAAGAAAGCAAAACACGGAAAAAACAAAGAAATACGAAACCACAAACCGGCGCTCGAGATGAATAGCACAAAGGCAGGAATGCACACACACACACACACACACACACGAGCCAAAGAAAACACCAGCACACCGTGTGCGTGTGCGCGTGCGCGCTTTTTGTTTGGGTGCCTGCGTTCTTCTCGGGCTATGGAGAACAGGAAAGGGAAGGGGGAGAGCGAAGGAGGAGAGAAGCCAGGATGTCAGGGACAATACGCACACTTAAGTTGCGAAACGTAGAGAGGAGTGAGAACGACCAGAAGGGGGTGGGGGTGTCTGATGGATGGAGAGAAGCGAATGTGAACCACGAAACAGCAAAGGAAGAGCGGTATAACGCGAAGGGGCTGTGCTGTCCTTCTTCTGACGCGTGTTGCTTTTCGTTTTTTTTTGTTTTGTTTTGGTATCGGCCGCTCCTTCTCGTTTTGTGCCGTCAGGCCCCTCCTCTTGCGCTTCCACCGCTGCGTCTTTGCGCGGAGCGGAAGGGGCGCCGAGGCAGAGATATCGCGCCTGCCTTTCAGCTCGTAAGGATGCGCTATTCAGAGGGGGGGGCAAGAGAGGCAAAGAGAGGCGGGAAGAGGGGGCGGCGCTCCTTCGTTTTTTTTTTCTGCGTTGTGTGCTTTTGCCTGTGCTCCGCACGCCTGTGACTGTGTCGATCTCCCTCCCCCCGCTCGCGCTGTCGACGGACAAGGCAAAGGCAAAGAGGATGAAGAAGGATACAACCGAGAAGCACGCAAGCGCACAAACAGCACAACACACACACACACAAAAAGAAAAAAAAAGAAGGCCCTGAAAAGGAGAGATCTCCGACGTTTTCGATTGCGTGTCGCCTCGTTTTTTTTTTTGCGTTCTCAGCCTGAAGACTCTCGTCGTTTCCTTTCCTGACCTTTTTTTTTCTTCTTGTTCGCTTGTTCGTATCGCTTACCGTCACTTGTGTGGCACTTTTATGCGAAGGAAGCGCCGTGGGGGAGTGGTGAAGGGACAGAGAGAGAGATAGAGAGAGGAGGATGCAACGCCGGGAGAATAAAGGAGGTTGCTGCTGTGTGACGCGAGAGCGAGCAGAGGGCGAGAGAGACGGGGAAAGCGCCAAGCAGGAGGAGGAAATAAGAGGAGCAGGTGAGCACACAAAGATGCCACACACGCTCACACAAAGAAGGTCGGCCTGTGGTTGCTTGCCGCTGTTCTCCCCTCGTTTTCTTTTCCTCGATGCGCTTGGCGCAAGCACGAAATACAACGTCGTTGTTGGCCGTAGCCTTGAGGGCCCATTCGCCGCGTCGTCCTTGCGCTTTTTTTTCCTCAACACAGACAGACACACCACCTTTTCTTATGTTCTCGGTTTTCAATTCTGCGTGTATCGCAAAGTCGTGCGTGTCCGTGCTTTCGCTGCCTTGCGCGTGCCACCTGGAGCGAGTCTCGACTTTAGAGGCAAGCGGAGGGGGCGGCGGGGCCGGCGAGGAGGACAGCGGCCTGTGTGGTGGCGGTGGTGGTGGCGCGGATGGGACTGTGCGAAGCGCAGCCGCAACGGAGAGAGAACGTGTGCGCGTGCGTGGCTGTGAAACTCTCGCGTCGCTGCCGTTGTGCTTGCCAAGCTCGCAGGCAGGCCTTGGAGAGAGTTGCGCCTTGCGTTTCCAGAACTGTGCGTATATGCGTGCACGCCAGAGTAGGAGCGGGAAAGATCGGAAGAGCCAATGTTATCGCGTGCGTGCGTGGATGCACGAATTGGAGCCGAGGCAAACGAAAATGAAGGACAACAACAACAAAAAAAACTACAACGCGAGATTCACAGATGATAGGGCAGCAGTGCAAGGTAAGCCGGCAGAAGTGAAGGGACCCCACCACAAGAAAAGCGTGTGTGATGTAGAGGGTGCGCAGGTGAGCCAGGGGAACGGCAATGATGGCGGTGGTGAAGGGGCCGCAGCAGAAAAAAAAACGCAGAAAACACACACACACACACACACCTGCACAGTTCGAGAGTAGCGCTTGACGTAACGTTTTGGTTCTGTTTTTCCCTTGTTCACGTCAAACGTGTCGTCTTTCGTATGACGTCTGTCTCTGTGTGTCTGCGTGTGCCGAAAGGAAGAGGGGAGGCACAACGTTCGATTTTGGTGGGGCAGAAGACGCATCGGCGGCGCACAGAGAGAGGGAGAGGCGGGCAGATGGGGCGAGTGAAGGACGTGGGAAGGAAAGAGCGATCAAAAAAAAAGAATCTAAGATGTGTACACACCCAGCACACCCAGGGCTGAGCAAAAAGCCGGCGACAATGGGACAGAGCACGGCTGTCTCCTCTGCCTCCCGGCCGCCTCTCTCTGTCTCGTGCGGGAGAAACGACTACGTCGTTTTCACGTCCATGTGAAGTTCTGCTCACCCTTCCGTACATCATAAAAAAGGGAGGGGGAGGAGGTGAGCGAGCACGGTGGATGCACATCGGCATAGCTGCATGGTGCTCCTTTTTTTTCTGCCTTTCCGTTTCAATACGTTTTTCGTTGTTAATTCAAGCATCACCACAGAGGCACTACACGGCTCAACCCGTCAATAGCCGCCACCACAACCACGGAGACGCATACAAGAATTCCAAAGCCGAAAAGAATAATAACAATAAAACAGCACATGCCAAGGACCAAAATTCAACCAAGGAAAGAGGACAGGGATGGCAGCGGGTGGGGTGGGGTGAGGGCCAATGAGTGACGTACGTGTGCCTCACATCACACCGAGAGAGGGAAAGAAAGCGATGAGACACCGTAAGGGCGGCAGTGAATGAAAATATTACGAAAGACACAAAAACAAAACAGTCGAGTGCGAAAAGACAAAACATAGAGGTTTGCCTGAGCGAGAGGGAGACGAGGAGAGCAAGATGAGTGTTCACGGAAACGCCATGATTCTCTGCAGAACCCCTCGTCTTCCTTTTCCTTTGTTGCGCGTCTGTCCAAGGTTCAACAACTCAGAGAACTTACAAGGGGGAGGGGAGCCGAAGGCGTCTTCTCTGCGTCACCAGCGAGTGCAAGCTGCACGGGGCACACGCCATACCCTATTTTCAGGCTTCTCTTATCACTGCCATCACACGTCACGTCTCGTCCTTTCCTCTGCTTCCTTCGTTGGGTCGTCTGCCACAAACTCACATACAGGCAAAGCAGCACCGAAAACACACGCACACACACGCACTGCATCAGCAACTCGGCAGCTGGAAGGGGATCCGACATCGACCACGTGACGACGGAAAGAAACGGGGGAGGGGGCGCGCAGACGATGGGAATAGGCGCACGTGAGGGGAGACAGAAGGGGAGGAGACCTCCACCCTGCCAAAGAAAAAAAAAGGACATCCTTCACAAGAGGCCGACAACAGAAGAAACGCTGAGAAGGAAAAGAAATACAAAGAAACCAGAGAGGCGACACGAAAGACGGGAGCGGGGGGAGGGGAGGGGGCAGTCCTGCAGCCGTGAAAAACAGCATCGAAGGGGGCGGAGATGCCCAGAGCAGGTGGTTCGCAAGCAACGAAGTCAAGACAAGAGAGAGAGAGACCATGCGTCCCGAATAACCGGAAAGAACAAAGAGAAAAGGTCAGGAGGGAGGGACAAGGCAAGTATGACGCAGTGGGTGGAGCCAATGGCCTTCTTCGCACACCCAAACCCCTCTTCCCGTCACTTTATTTCTCCACCTCCCCAAGCGGCGGCTCTCATCGATGCGATTGCCGAGGCGAGGATTGCGGGGGCAAAAAAAGAAAACGGGTGAACACACACGCAAAACAAAACAGCGACACGGCAGCGAAAAAGAAGGGGAAAGGAGGCGCGGAGGGGGGGGGGACGAAATCGTAATAATAAAAGAAACGGAACGAACAGAAGACGGAGACACAGCCAAGGTGGCCCATGTGCGAAAGAATCCATCAGCGGGGCGAGCTGAGTGTGCCGCGATGGGATGGGAAAGATAAAAAAAGCAAAGAGGTAGGAGAAGGGCGGGACACGCGCGTCTGTGGTTTATGCGTGTGCGTGCTAGTTTTGGACGTGAAGCTGTTGGGCACCCGTGGATTCAGGGGAAGCACATCAGTGTAGGCGGACGCGCGCACGTGAGAGCAAGAGCGTCTCGACGCCATTCCTCATGATTTCCTCCTTACCCTCACAGCGTCCCTTTCACGGTCCGCAAGCGCAAGAACCAGCAAACACTCACGCACACGCATACACAGTGGCGTGCAGGCTATGTTCTCCAGCTCACATGAGTCCGCTGAACGAGGCAGAGGCAAACAAAAAAAAAAACAAAGAAGGTAAAGCCACTAAAGTCGGAGAGAAGATTCGTGGGGGACATCGCGTACAGTATGAGGCGGGTGTAGGCATACCGGGCCGGATGTACAGGCGAAGACAGAAAAGATCACGAGGAATGAAGAGTAGAACCATCGACAGTAAGACGCACACACAAGCAGACACGAAAAAAAAAACACAAAAAGAAACACAGCAAAGCAAGCAAAAACAGGAGAGAGAGGGCATGCGTGTAGCGAGGTGAACGGGGGAGATGTCAGGGCCGGTCTTTGCAGTGGAGGGCTGGCGAAGACAAGAAGAATGCTAACGAAAAGGGGACGAAAAACAAAAAAAGAGCTAACAAGAGCGAGAGAGAGTGAGACGGCGCCCGGGGGAAACGGAGAGAAGGATTGGAAAAGGGAGAGAGGAGGAAGGAAAAGACGGAGTGGAGAGCGAGAGCGAGATGGGAAGAGCGGTGATGGCGGTGGTGGTGGTATCGGGGGACGCGTCCGCTACAAAAAAAAAGAAACAGATGAATGAGCGAAAGAAAGACAGAGGGGGATAGAAGAGAGAACGGCAACCGAAGAAAAAAAATATGGAACAAGATAGAAACAGACAAAAACGTCTCCCAGCTCAGATTCTGTGCGTGCCTTCGTTGGTTGCAGCTATATGCATACACACTTATATATATAAAAATGCATCCGCCTTTTTCTTCGTTATCTGCCTTCGTCGTGCGTTCTCCTTCGCTTCGATTCTCCCGGATGTATGTGCGTGTATGTACCTCTTGTATCTTGGTTGCTCGCCACTGACGGAAAGTAACGTAAAGGGGCACATACACGCAGACACAGACGCAGCCCAACACAAGGAAACAATAGGAGCAGTGGCTCAAGGCGAGCTAAGCAAAATAACAACAAAAAAAGATGAATGCGCGCCATCCCTCCAGCAAGCATGTGCTCCATCGGCAGCGACTGAGCGCGTGTCTCCTCCACACATCCATGATCAGACCCATCGAGGACAGTTCACCGTAGGAGTGGGCAATCACAGTAATAAGAGTACCTTCGGATCGCCATTTCCGCTCTCTTTCCTCCTCCAGCCCCAAGAGAAGCAAAGGAAGATGCTCCTTTTTCTCACTACATGCGCGCAGGCGTGCGTTTTCTGTTCCAAGCATTTCGCTTGTCCTTCGCGCGCCCATCCCCTTCCACCGCCATACAAGCAAAGGAGAGAGGGCGAGGAACGGCTTGGCGACTGGTGGGTGAGCTGCCTGACGCACCTGTGCGGCGGAATGCGCTCAGGGACAGGGATTGCCCCGCCAGTTTCTGTGCCACTTGTGCTGATGGTGCTCTGGAAGGGGAGTGGGGGTGCTACCCTCGCTCTTCTTTTTTTCCCCGTATAACAGAAGCAAGATGATGAGCTGAAGGCACGGAGAGAGGCACGACGGGAGCGAGAGAGGAGGGAGGTCCGGGAGGCGAGATACTTTGCCGGTGGGAGAAGGCCATGGGAGTTGAGAGGCGATGGGGAAGGTGGCGAGTAAGAGGGGGGGAGGCGGGCGGGCGGGCGGAAGAGTCAAACCTACATCGAAGCACGATGGATGAGCACTACATAGAGGGCCTCCTCCCCTCTTCCAAAAAGAAAACGTGCCTGTGCGTGTGTGTGCGTGGGGGGGGGAGTTGGAAGAGGAGGGATGTGAAAGGTGCGCAGCTCCTACGTCTCAATGCACATCCAGGAATGAAAAAAAATACGGATGGAGGCGATGGCGCACATCGACGGAACTCAACACCGCATGCATAAAAGGAAAGGCGATGTAGAGGAAAAGCTCTCGGTAACAACGGAAGAGGTCGGGAGGGAAAGAAACAGCAATGAGGAGGGAGAGAACCAACGAAGGGAAACGCTAAGATTGTGTCTCCGATGAAGATGTGTGCGTGCGCGTGCAGGTGGGGGAGGGTGGCTGTGTGCGTGGCAATCACGTGCCAGTCTTGTCTGCCAGAGAGGGAGCAACAAGGTAGCACAGAAAACAAAAACAAGAGCGGATGGGACAGGCAAGTAAGGAGGATTCGGGGAAGAGGGCAGGGTCATTTTCTATGGGGGCGCAGGGGTATGGAAGGGGGAGGACGGGGTAGGTGCGTCGGTGGGGCCGTGGTATGCAGCGCACCTCCAGCTAAAATAGACGTACGCGCACAATCATAGAGATAAGCCCTCACATCCAGCGCCAAGCGGCACAGACACGTCGCTGAGGGCTTTGTTGCTCCGCGCCATGTCTTCCAGTTGCCTCCCTCGTTCTATCCCTCTTCGGTGGTTTTCTCCATGCAGCTTTTCCCCGGCCTTTTCCCTGCAAGGGGAGAGCGAGGACGCGAAAGGAGCAACAACAAAAAGCAGACAAGAGCCCCACGTGCGTGTGTGTATGCGTGCGTGTGTGCCGGCTGAGCAACCAATCAACTCAAACCGACCGGTGAAAACAAAGCAAGAAAGGAAAATGATGCGGCAGGGTTGGGTGATGTTATCGCTTTCCTCGTTCTTGTCTCCTGTACTCGACAGCACCTGCTTTACGTAAACCCATGTCGCGTGTACGCCTCTGTGGTAGATCCCTATTCCATAGATAAGACATACACAAAGGGTACCAGAATAGAAAAAAAAACGGGAAAAAAAGGAAGCCCCCTCCCTCCCAATCAACAACACGACAACAGTAGTATGCAAGAAAAAATAAAAAGGACAACAGAGAGGTCGAGAACACAACATTGCAGAAGGTGCCGCCCGCAGGACAGAGGACGAGTTGAGCCGAGATGAAGAGTTTATGCACACACACACACACACACAGACAGACAAAAGTGGGAAGGCGAAGATGAGGGGTGGCTGGACAGCGAAGACACCAGAAAATCACAAAACGCAAAACAACAGCCGACACCGACACCGACACAGGAAGACGAGGAGGGCCCACAAAGGAAGGGAAAGAAACCAACGCAAGGGTGCTGCACATGCCGTGGTGTGTGTGTGTGTGTGGTGGTGGTGGTGGTGGGGTGCCTATATACGGGTACCGTTGCGCAGGTCCTCTAACGCCTTCTTTTTCCCGTTCCGTTCGGCGTATTCTGGGTATCTCCTTCAGACTTTCCTCACTCTCGCGCAACACAATCTGGGCCCTTTTTGCAGAGGCATTCTCCCTCCGTCCTCTTGCCGTTTACCTCATCTCTGTCGATGCTCGGTCAAGGCCCAAAGTCTCTGCGCCTCTTTGCAAGCACGATCAGTCCCCCCTCACATAGGAAAGAGAAGCAGAGAGGGGGGAAGGGCGGCAGCGGCAAGCGAATAGCCGTCGCACTGCGTGTCATGCTCTCGCTCTCCACCCCCTTCTCCCCATATATCTCTTCGCCAAACACTCTGGTCGGTTGCCAAGAGGCCCTCCTCGCCTTGCGCCGCCTCGAATCCCCCGCACTCTCTACCAGGGGGAAAAAAACAGTTCTGCACGGCCTTCGGCACACACGCCTTAGCTCGAGTCTTTACTAAACACAGACAAAGTCATGAAAAAGCTAAGAGATGGTGAAGGACCCCATCGTTTCACCACCGCCAGGGCGCAAGAGGGGCATCAGTGTGAGGGACACGTCGGTGGGTGTCGACCCCACGAAGGACAGAGCACCATGCACAGATCCGCCTGAGCTCTCTGCACACTTCTTTTCGTCGTCTCGCACTCACCTGTGCTCTCTCGCACCAATCCCATCTCAATACACATATATGTAGGCCGCTTGGATGTTGAAGTGCTTCTCGTTGGCCAGCACCGGAAGATGCACACGCTGGGCAGACGAGACGAGGAGAAATTTTTTTGTGTGCTATTGGCTGTTTGTTTTAAAGGGGATGGGGGGAGACACATAAGAGGCACTCCACGCACACGCGCACAGGCATATATATACACACAACAACAAAAAGGAAGCATAAGCGAAAAGAAGCAGTTCCTAGAAGGGGATGGGGAGCCTGACCAACAGCGGCGAGACACGTGGTGAAAGGCCATGGTATCGGCGACCAAGCAATACACACACATATATATATATGCGCACAAGCAAACCTGCAGAGTAACCGCAGAGGTCAGTACAACGACAACGAAAAGTTCAAAAAGCCACCACACCGTAACAGAAAGGGGATGGAGGGATGGAAGAGAAAAGAGGACCTCGTAGAGCGCCAAAGAAGACGACGACGACAAAACAATCACCACCACAAGCAATGAACCAGAAAGGCGTGAGGGCGAAGGGAGGAGAGAGGAGCGAGCAGTAAAACGCAAAAAAAAAGAAAACAGATTAGAATTCAAAGGACTACATATATATATATATATATACTCTAAAGAAACACCAACGTAGGCAAGCGAGACATAACAACAACAGCGAAACAAGCGAGCTCCTCCCCCCCCACACACACAAAAAAAAAGCAAGGCAGACAAAAACCTCGAACAAAAACAAAGCATAAGCGGCGTCAACATAAACCGTGCAGCAAACCCCTTTCCCATAGGGCGGGAAAGAAGGAAAAAAAAAGAAGGCGAAGGAAAGAAGTGGTCGTGGTGGTAAGGAGCGAGCGCACGCATGCGGGGGGGGGGCAGTTATCAATCTTGTTGTATACGTGTTTGCATGCGTGTGTGCGTGAGTGGGTGTTAGCTCGTGGATCTGCTTCTCCCTGTGTGTGTGTGTGTTCCCACTGAGGGGTGGTGGAACAGCGTTTCGGCAGGACTGTCGAAGCCTTTTCTCTGTCTCCACACGTATACATATACATATATACATCAAGAATGCACTCCGTTTTTGATGCGCCACCTCTTTCGCCTCGTTTTTCCCATTCTCACCCGTTTTCTTTTTGCCTTTTTCTTTCCTGTTGGTTTTGTGCGTGTGTGTGTGTGCGTGTTTCTATGCTTCACACCGGTAAGGAAAGACGGGGAGACACACACACACACACAGAAAACAACAACAACACCGAAAAGGTACACACAGGAACCACCAAGAGAACAACAACAGCAAAGGAACAAAAGAAAATAAAAAAGGAAAACAAACACGAAGAAATTACCAACAAAAAAAAACACACATACCGCGCACAGGCACAAACACATCAGCGTGCACGTCTGTGCCTAAATACATGCAAGCAAGCGGAGAAGGGAGGGGGAAGAGCGGCATTCAGTCGCGTGTGGCGGGTGAGGCGTTGGCAGTTGTCCTCCCCTCAGCACTGAGGACCGCTTCCCCTGAGCAGCCCTTGCCTCTTGTATCTCTTCTCTACTGGGCGCGGAAGAAAAACTGGCCGTTTGAGAAAAACTGGCTGCCGTCCTCGTCCTCGTCGTCGTCGCGGTCGATGCCGCCATGCCCGCGGATAGCTTCCATTGCAGCCGTCGCAGCCGCAAGCGCGACCGCGGCGTCGTCTTCGTCGTCGTTGATTGCAGCAAAGCTGTACGGGTTCGTCTTCGGATGTGAATTTGCCACTGCTGGGGCGGTCGCCTGATCGCCGATCGTTCCCGCGACCCCAGCAGAACCGGCCCCGGCATCGGTACCGGTTGACTTGGCGCTCGTGTTAGCCGCACTTGCCGCCGGCCCTGACGATGAGATCTCCTTGCCAGACGCATTTGAGGTGGGCGCAGGCTGCTGCTGCTGGGTATGAGCGTACATGTTTTGTATGTTCGTGTGCTGCATCCCCTGCATGTGTGGCAGTGGTGGTATGACAGAGCTGGGCACTGCGTTGTACGGTGCTGGCGGCGCGGCGGCGCTGCCTTGCTGCGGTGGCGTAGAAGCCGGTGTGCGAGAGGCGCTCTGCGGACCGAAGGCTTGCGGGTTGCCTCCCGCCGCCATGTTGGCCATGGCCTGCTGCTGCTGTTGAGCCTGCTGGTGCTGTGCCTGTTGCTGCTGAGCCATCTGCTGGGCCTGATGCTGTGCTTGCTGTTGCTGAGCATGAGCCTGCTGGGCCCGCCTAGCCTGCAGCATCATCTGTGCCTGCTTCAGGAGTTGCGCCTGCTGCTGCTCGTTGAGAGGCCCCTGCTGGGTCAGTTGAGCCTGCTGCTGGAGCTGGCGTAACAGCTGAAGTTCCTCCTGCGCATCCATGAACTGCTGGTAAGCCTTTTGCCCTTCGGCCTGGTGCTGTGCTTGCTGCTGGGCGTGATATTGAGCCTGCTGCTGCGCTTGTTGCTGGGCGTGCTGTTGAGCTTGCTGTCCTTGCTGTTGCGCTTGCTGCTGAACTTGCTGTTGGGCTTGTTGCTGAGCGTGCTGCTGCGCGGCGGCCATGTTCATCACGCCAGGCATCATGTAAGGGTTCATATACACTTGCTGCGGTTGCATTTGCGGGGCTTGCTGCGGTGGAATAGTGGTCATCATGAACGGCTGCTGCTGCTGTGGCTGCTGCACTGCCTGCGCCGTTGGCGCGGACGCCACCGGCACCATCAGCAGTTGCCCACCAGGACCCATCATGTACTGGTACTGCTGCTGCGACTGCTGCACTGCCTGCGGCGCTGCTTGAGCAGCAAAGTACTGTTGCGAGGCCCCTATCATCTGCTGTTGTTGCTGGGGTACGTTGTACATGTGCATCATAGACGGAAAGGCCATTATCTGTGGCGGCTGCGGGGGTGTGCCAGAGGCGCTGGTGGCGCCTGCGGATGCGGCTTGAGGAGCCACCATCATTGGCTGACCCGTTGCCGGGTTGATCACGTATGCCGGGTGCGCCGCCTGCGTCGGCGCGGCTGGCGCCGTCAAGACTCGGGAGTTGCTCGGCACTTGCACGTAACCAACGCCGGGCACGTACATTAGCATGGGGGCACACGCGGTGGAGGCCGTGGTCGGGGCTGCTGCCGCCGTCGGCTGGTTGGACGGCACCATGCCCATGCGCAGCATGGCTGGGTTTTGCCCCATCGCTGCCGCCTGCGCAGCGAGCAACGGGTGTCCGGCAGTTGTGGGTGCCGCGGACCCCGTCAGCGCATTCGGTGCAACGCCCTGCGCTATGTTGGCGTGCATCGCGGGGAGATTGTGCAGCATCTGCGCCGCCAGCGGGGGCGGGGGTGGGTGGGTTTGGGCGGCTGCAGCGGCGGCGGCCTGGGTGGTCGCGGCCTGTTGCGCTTGCTCTGCGTGCGCTGCTGCTGCCTGCGCCTTCTTGCGCTTCTCCTCCTCGGCAGCAAGGCCTTCCTTCACCCAGTGGCGCACCGTGGCGGCGACAATCGTGCTTCCCATTACGCGCTCCTCCTCGCGCTCGAGGCTGCCATCTTCTTGCAGTGCTTCGCGGCGGCTCTGGTTGAGGTGGCGGCGCTCCTTCATCAGCGGCCCCATATCACACCGGATGAAAGAGTTTTTGACGGTCTCGTATGCGGCCGTCTCTGCAATCAGCTTCATCATGCGCGCGAGCAGCGCACCATCGAAGATGACCTCAATTCCACGCTCGCCAGAACTCAACTCGTACAAGGAGACTTCAGGCATGGTGCAGTGCGTCTTGCGGTAGATCTCGTCTTGCGGCTCGGCCGTCTTCTGTTTGCGCTGGCGGCGGCGGCTGCGGCGTGTGCGACGACTTGCTGTAGGGGCCGAGGCGCTGCTGGGCTTCGCATCCTTCTCCCAATCTACCGTGGTGTTGCGCGTCGAGTCGGCCGCGTCGTCGTCTTCGTTCTCGCCATCTTCCTTTTTCTTGACCGCCTTCTCCGCCGCTGCGACATCGGCGACCGTGCCGGCTGCCCCGCTCTTGTGCCCGTCATCATCCACATCGGAGTGCTCCCTGTCCTCGGAGTCGTCGCCGCGGGCCTGCCGCTGCGGCTTCGCCACCTCGCCGCCGTCGCTGACAACGGTCTGCACCAGGGTGTCGCTGTCGGTCTTCGTCGGGGCTTCTCCGTCCGCCGTCGCGGCAGCGATAATCTCTGCCGAAATGTCGCCGACAGTCAACGTTGTCTCCAGCGAAGCCGCACCACCTCCGCAGGAGGCCGTCTCACCGCCGACGCTCGCGCCGAGGTGCCGCTCGCTAAGACCCATCTCTTCCACGAAGTCCAGGAGCGGAAGCTGCTCCTGTAGTATCTTCAGCTGGTGCACCCGGTCTTTTGACAGCACTACATGAATGTTAAGCAGCTGCAGGTGCGCGTAGTACGCGTTTTCCACCTCAGGCGAGTGAACGGGACGCTGCAGCATGCTGCTGGTCAGGTACTGAGAGCGGAACATTATGCTGGCCAAGAAGACGACCGGCTCCAGCAGGTGCATGTACTTGTACTCGTTCTCGAAGATCAGCTCAAATGCCACGTCCAGGCCCTTGGAGCCACACTCGTTGATGCGCAGCACGTGCAGGGGCGGCTTCGACTCTGGTCCGTAGACCTCCCTCGACTCGTCGACAGTTCGCGGCTTCGAAAAGCACGAGAGGTACCCAATGCAGCGCAGACGACGGCCCTGCACAGTCACCCACTCCGGCGAGGACGGATTGCTGCCTACACTGCCGCTGGAGCCGGACATCTGCAGTCCGTTGGGGCCCGCTGTCGGAGTCGGAACATTCAGCGCTGTCAGAGTGTTGTTGCCCTTAGCGCCGTTGGGGCTCGTGGAGTTCTGCTGCCCTGACGAGCCTCGACGGCCCGACGTGTCCGGCTCGATGGTGCATACCGCGCACGGCACCGGCCGCAGGATTGGAGGCGGGGGAGGCGTCAGTGACTGCTGCGACGAGAGCGATGCACGAGAGGAGCTGCCGATGGCACGAGGAGCCGCCAGATCCCCCTTCACAGACCCACCCACGGCCGGGCCCACCTTGGGGCTCTTTGTCTTGTCCATGCCCTTGATTGAGGCCAAGCGCTTCTCGCGCAACTTCGCGTTGGCCTGTGACGCCGAATCGTACACGACACGAGTTGTTGTGAAGAAAGATGCCTCAATCTCGTTCAGCAGCTGGTCCATGGCCTTGTACGCGTGCACAGCCTTCCGCTTCGTCTCGGCGCTGGCGTCGAAGTTCCCGCTGCTGGCGAAGGCGGCGTTGAGCGCCGGCGGCGGTGGGCCGGCAGAAGGGGTGACACCGCTCGCCGTGTCGCTCATATTGTGCAGGGATGTCTGCGCCGAGAGGTCGGGTGTGGTGCAGTTCGAGGAAATGCCGTTCTGCATTGCCTGGAGGGCGAGCGCCGTCGTGTTGGGTGGGCCGTCAAAGTAGAGCTGCGCCACCGCATCTTTCAGTCGCCTGTTTGTATCGTTGAAGTGACGCCGCAGAAGCGGAACGAGGCATACTTCTGTCGTACCGCCGTTGTTGGGGTGCTGCGCTGCCGTCGCGAACAGAAAGTTCGGCGCATCGTGAGAAGGATAGCCACCCATTTTTTTTTCGTCTTTTTTTTTCGTGGGCGCTCGGTTCAGGTCGCGCCTTTCTCTGGCTGGGCTTCGCCTCTTTGGTGAAAGCACTGGGACTGCTGGTGCGGAGGCCTCTACGTACGTGTATGTATGTATGTGTGTGTGTGTGTGCGTGCGTGTGTGTGGGAGAGGGCGGGAAGGCGAGGGATTCGCCAGGCAGGGGACGAACAACAAAAACAGCGAACACACGAGGCGAGGTTCAAGCTGAGAGAGGGACACGCGAAACGAAGAGGAAAAAAAGGGGAGGAGGGGCAGCCAAAAGAGGAGAGGGCCACACCAACAACAGACGGACGGACAGACACGGGCAATCGATAAGACGCTATGTATGTGTTGATATATATATATATATAAACACACGTTTTGACGCGCCGCCTGCACGCACACGTGTTCACACACTCGGCAAGGCCGGTCGCACAACGACGCAAGCGCAAACACGCAGAAACAAACAGATAAAAAGAGAAGACAACAACAAAAGCGCCCACTCCTACAGTGCGAGCGGCAGATACGACCGACGACGGGACACGACGTGTAGACGGTGAACCCAAACGATACACGGAAATAGAAATAGACCGAGGAGGCGTGAGGCACACAGACAAGAGAGGAGAGGGAAGGAAAGACGCTTTCGGTAAACGCAACCCCCTTTCCCTGTCAGGGATCCACACACACACACGAACACGGGCGCACGCAGGCGCGCGAGCTTAGATACACGCTTATTTTAACGCGTGCGGACAAATAAAGGATCGACGAGCACTCTTGAGAGGGATGAGAACAGCGAGCAGCGGCAAAAGGACAACAGAGAGAGAGAGAGAAATGGAAAGAGGGGCGAGTGCTGGGAAGGGACACCAGTCGTAAAACCAAAAAAAGCGAATCGAAAGAGCGAGGGCGCTAGGAAACACCAAAGCAAGAAATAAGAGATGCTCCTTGATTTCCGTAATGTGTGTATCCTCCTTTTTTTTATGCTGTTCTTGTCGGTCTGCTCTCCCCCTTTCACATTCTGTGTTCTCTCACACCCGTTTGGCGTACACGACCCGATCGTTTCCGTCTCTCGTGCGCTTGTTCGTCTTCGTCGAAAACACCGACGCGTTTTCGTGCCTTCTTCTTATCGTCTCCCTCGCTGCTTACGTTTTACACTCGCGAGAGAAAATGAACAGCAGCAAGAGGACGCACGCCCCAGACACACACACACACACACACACACCCTGAGCTTGCCCCACACTCAGAGAAAGGCGCTAGCGCCCTCGAACGTGCACAAGCACCAGCTAAACACCAACCGTAACGGAGGAAGAGAGAGGTGAAGTGAAGTGACGCGACGAGGCGACGGTTCTTCCCTCTCCCGCGTTTACTTCCCTTTTCTTTTTGCTTACTTTTTCCCTGCCCCCCTCGCCTCTTTATTTTGCTGGGGTTCGCTTCGGTACCGCTCACTGGATCCTGTTCGGCGGTCTGCTGTCGTCACGGCAGCAGTGCCTCCCCCTCCCTTTTTCTCTCCTGCGGGCACACACTCACACACACACACACCACACAAAACGCCGGGACGAGAACAAGCAACCAACAAAACCCCCAAAAAAGTGAAGAGCGGGGGGATATGTGAGGGGTGGGCGGGCGTGAAGATAGCGAGAGAGAAGGGGGGGGGGGCGATAAGAGGAGCCAAGACAAGCACACCAAACAAAACAAGGGGAGGGCGCACGGCGCTTTCTCTCCCGTTTCTCCAAGCACTACTACTACAAAACAAAACCGGTAAGAAAACGGGAAAAAACGGAGCACGGGAAAGGAAATTCTTTTTTTTTCGTGGTTGATGTCTTTGCAAGCACGGCGACTGCGTTTTCGAGAGTGCTTGTCTTGGTGTGAGAGGTGTACTCGCTCCGTCTCTCGCTCAATCTCGCTTGCTCGGCCCCTCCCGTGTATCGCGTATTTTGCTTCCTGCCAGCGTATAGGCTCGCAGGTCAAAAAGAACAACGAAATGAATGCAGAGAAGCAGGGGTGAGGGGTAAGGGAGGGCGAGAGGGCGTTAGAGAGGAAGGAGAGTGATTAAAAAGCGCTGGGGAGTCGCGGTAGGTGGGGAGGGGAGGGGGTCTGATGTAAGAGATGCCGATTGTGGAGAGGAAAAGCAGTGAAGAGATGTAGGCCGAAGGAGGAGGGATGGGGGATAAAACGCACACACACACACAAGCAAGCTCACACACAGAGAGGGAGCTGGAACCTCAAGAGAGCTTGGATTCTAGCACCTCTCTCTCTCTGTATCCCCCCTACCCGCTGGCGCGTGTGCGTATAGATGTAAGGTATAGGTGCGTTGGTGGGGCGTTGGTTCGCACCGATATAATATATATACGCAGAAAAAAAGAAACGCACGAAGAAACCAGACAAAAACCAGAAAGACAACCCAAAGGGCTGCGAGGGCAGGGGAAGACTCTGTGTAGATGTATGCTTCTGCTACCAAGTGGGGGATGGAGTGGGTGGGGTGGGGTGGGTGGGCGGAGGGGGGGGGGAGAAGAAAAACGGGCGGGGAGGGAAGGAAGACGGGAGTCTGAGAGACAAGCGCACAAGAGGGGGAAAAGGAGAAGGCAGGGTACTGAGATGCAACGACAACGAGGACGAGATCAGCAGAGGGAAGAGGGGTGAAGGTAACGGAGTTGGGTCGCACAGACAGGTGAGAGAGAGAGAGCGGAGCTGAGAAGAACGAGCAGCCCAATCCAGCGCTGGGTCCCCTCTATACGAGCACAAAATGCAGAAACAAACAAAACACCGAAACACAACCAGCAAAGGCCACAGTGCACAAAGGAAGGTGAAGAGGTGGTGGTGGTGGTGGAAACAAAACAAAACAAAAAAAAAATAGCGTGAGAGGAGCGCGAGGCCAGAAAAGCAACGCGTGGGGAGTTCTCCACGCACGTTCTCCCTCCCCTCTTCTTTGTTTTTGTTCCGCCTGCGCCTTCGTGCCGGCGTGTGTGCGTGTGTGAAGGGGGGAGGGGCGCGCGTACGTGCTCGTGCCTATGCGTGCGTATCCGCGCGTTACGGCAACCTCACACCGATAATCGCTTCGCTTTTATTTCTCTCACCCGCACGTCGAGAGACTAGCCTGCTCAGAAAACAGAAAGAGGGCCGCCTCTTCGATTCTCCCCCTCAACGCTTCTTTTTTCCCCCTTTTCCTCCCTTCTTGTTTTGTTCTGCTGCTATGTTACGCGCTCGTGGGATATGCAAAAAAAAAAAAGAAAAGCGCAACAACGACACTCGTTGGCACCCGTCGAGACGCACACGCAAGAGCACCTTCACACAACCGTGACACACACACGCACACACACACGAAAGGCGATTCCGACGACGGGAGAGAGCGAGGGGGAAGGGCAGAGGAAGGGAGGTAAGGGAAGGTAGGTAGAGGAAGGGCAAGGAAGGAAGAGAGAGGGGCGCGAAGAAACGAGAAGCGATGAAAAAGAAAAGAGAGAAGGCAAGTAAGTGAAAGGAAGGAAAGAACACGACAAAACAAACCTGCGCGTGCGGTGTTGGGGCCGAGGAGGGTGGGGGAGGGGGCCGTGCGCGCGCGTGGGAGAGCGGTGGTGGTGTTGGCGGCGGCAGCAGCGCAGCCACATCAAAAAGCAAAGCAGAGAGAGAAGTTGGGAGAAGGGGAGAGACAGATTGGTAGAGAGGGTAGCATAAGAAGAGGCACCGTAATGCTGGCTCGCTCACATGAAGCGAATCGCGCCAAATCCTCAGCAGCCGCAGCGGCAGAAGGGTGGTGCTACCGGCCCTGCTGCTTCGACGTGCACTGCGGCGTGCACGTCACCTCAAACGAGAGAACAACAGACACGTGATTCCAGAATGCGGCCGATTCTGTGAAGGACACTGTCAAGCAATGCAAGCGCGCTCGCAGAGGGGGTGGAGTGGGCACAAAGAGTGACGAAGAGAAAAGGGTTGGACACGGATTTGTCATCGGAGGGGTGGCCCTTCCGACATCTTCTATTTGCTTCAACACGCAACAGCGTCCCGCCCCTCCCTCGTTCTGTGCTCTTTTCTTCTTTCTTCGCCTCTTCCTTCAGATTCGTACGTTGTTGTATCAGATCGTGCAAGCAACAACAACGAGAACCCTCGTATGCTCCCGCACCGTGAACCATAGAAGCAAAACGCTGCGCAGGCCTTCGAAAGATACGGTGACCTTTACACACACAGGGACGTCCCCCCACACACACGGAGAGAGTAAGAGGGGGTGGGGGAAGAAGGTGGGAGCGTAACACACATGCAGACAGACACACGGCGGCGGTGCGTACAGGCAAGTAAAAACACGCAAAAGCGAGAGCGGGAGAGGAGGGAGGGAGGAAGGAGGAGGAGGGAGGCACAGATCGAGCCTGACAACGGCCATTGCCTGTGCAGACCGCAAAACTGCGCGTCAAGGTCGCACGCGATCGTAGCGACGGCAGCTGTCGTTGAGCGAGAGCAGCGCGCCCATACACTACGCACTTCTCCCCTCCACCTTTTTTTTTGTGCGCTAACGACAACAGCAGAATGAGAAAATGAGCCCTCAAAAGAGAGAGAAGGAAGAGCTCTACGAGGAAAGGGGTCGGGTCAGTGCACTTCACACGGCGCACACGCGCGCTTGACGGTGAGAAGGTGCTGCTCTCCCGTTTGCTGCCGCACTCTCCCCGCTCTTTCTCACCGCCGTGCGGCCGCCCTTTTTGGCATCGCGTTCGAGCCTATGTCCAGAAGGCGTTGTCTTTTGTTATTTTTGACTGCAGGCGTGCGCGCCACTTGTCCACAAAGGACGTTGGCATCACGACATAGTCGCCAGGCTCGATAGAGGTAACGTCATTGGTGCCGCTACCGCCGCCCAAGGTGATTGTGCGGGCGTAGCTCACGACGAAGCCATACAGATCCTCGAGAATTCGCTCGGCGATGGCGACCTTGGTGGCTGCCTGCGATTGCTGCAACGGCTGCTCGTGCGTGAAGCCGAGGTTCTTCAGCTCCTCTTCCCGCTCCAGTGCCAGCCCGAGAACGATACGGATTGGCTGGGCGGCATTCAAAAAGACAGCGGGGACTTCAACGATAAAGCTTGCCCGCTGCTGGGTCAGGGCGCCAACATACTGAAAACTCATCGTGTCCTCGCGCGCGAGAAAGAGGCCGATGCCGTGGCCGGGAGGGAGCGGCTCTGACATGGTGAGAAACACGACAAAACTTTCTGGTGCGACACCGAGGTAGACGACCCACCGCCCGGTGTCGACTGGGGAGATGTCAGTCTGTACGGGGTAGCCGGGAATGATTACACCGAAGAGGGGCGGTGATGTGCTACTGGGTGCCGCCGTGTAGGGGGCTGCTATCCCCGGCGGCGCCTGCTGCCACTGCATTCCGCTGGTGCCAAGATCCAAAAACGAAGAGAAGGCAAACGGTAACGCAGATTATAAGACTAATAAGAGGCCGAGAGAGAGAGAGAGATTGGGCGGGAAGGGGAAGAGGGAGAGGGATGAAGGAGGCGCTTCCACGCACTATGCACTCACACTCCCACTCGCGCGCGCGCCCTTCCACACAATCAACGCGAAATCAACCAAACAAAAAGCTATGCACGCAGATCACCAGCGTAGAGAGTCACAGAGAAGGGCGGAAATAAAAAGGATAAGGAGAACTAACCTCGGCGTAGGAGGCACCTTGGAGAGGAGAAGAATGTGGGGAAGAGGGGCTTCAGAGCCGCGTATGTGAGGCATTCCCGTAGAGAAAGCGTCATGCATAGATCGGAGGAGTGATGCAAGAGCGAAACGAAGACGGAAAAGTTCCCTGGACGGGAAGGAGACATCTACCACGGTGCCGGTTGCCGACTCGTCTGCTTCTCCACCCACTCGCCCTTGTTTGTTCTGGGCCCTCTCACGTGCACCCTCACGACGGGGCGACACCGCCCAGCAGTGCGTCGCACCTCAGGATCAAGCACACCCACTCTCTGTGGGAGAAGCCAAGCAGTCACCTTCCCCACTTCACACACACACACACACCTCATATCCCCTGCCCAAATGCCAAACCACTTCTGGTGGCGGCAGGGCTAGGCCTCCATGGGGTGCGGAAGGTCAGAGCGATGTATCGCTGCTGATGTCGGCGGCCAGGTCCTGGATGGCACTGCGGCGGCGTGACTTGAGCGTATCCCACACGGTCCTCACTGTTCAGTGGTGTGGAGAGTCTGCCCCATCAGAGGGGGGATGTACCAGGGGTGGCTCCAGGCATCATGGGGAAGCAGCTGTGAGGCTGCCTGCGAATAAGGTGTGTGGGGTGGGAGTGGGGGGTAGAGTGGGCTCGTGGTTGGCGACATGATGAAAAAAGGGTTGCACGACCCACAAACGAAACGGTCGCACCTGTTGGATCTGCGTGTTCGTGTTCGCTCGCAGTGAGAGGGAGGAGGAGGGGAGGGAGGGGGGGATTCCCATCACGATCACCATCTTCGATCCTTCCTGAAGGGCAGCCCACCGAGGGTTTCTTTCTTTCGATTACTCTCTGCCAATGTCGTTTTTATCATGGCGCATACCGTAACGAGCCACACGCCACACACACACACACACACACTCATGCACGTAATACCAACAAACGCACCACCGCGGCAGGGAGGGGGAAGGGTGTCGCGAGCGGCACGGAAGCGCACCCTACCCAGCGGAAGAGAATAAACGAGCCGTGCGCTTGCCCGCACATCTACATCTCTCCGCGTCCGTTTGCACAGTCATGACCCTACAGACAGCCTTAACGGCAGGAACGCGACGCGGCGGATGCACGCACACAGCCGACCAGCGGGGTGGGGGAAAGGAGACTGCTTTCCACTCTCACGGCTTCGAGCTCTCTTCGGCGTGAGAAAACGAGCTCTGTGCCGCCGCATCGGCTGCCCGCTCCCAGTGCCACGCGCAGTTCACCGCCCCAGACTCCATGGCGTAGGGTTTGGCATCGACGAAGGCGGGGTCAAAGGCGCGTATGTGACCCACGTTGCTCACTAGCGTGTTCTGCAGGGCGATGATGCGGTCATCAAGGCTCTGCGCCTGGCGTGCCTGACGCTCCTCTTCCTTTCGCATCGCCTGCACCTTTACCTCGGTTTCCCGCGCTCGCTTCACAACCTCGTCCTGCCGCACCATCTGTTGCACCTCATGTGTGCGGCTCTGGTGCACGTAGTAGTAGTACAGGTTGTCTGTCTGATTTTTCTCTGCGTACACCCACTTCTGCAGCTTCGCAATTTTGAGCACGAGGCGCAGGTGCCGCGCAGAGTCGAGGGGGACGTCGTTGTGTTGCTTGCACAGCTCCCACAGGTCAAGCAGGCGAATCGGCTGGTGAAAGAAGAGCAGCTTCACAACGTAGTTGCGGGGCAGCTCACCCAGGTCACGTGGCACAGCCTTGATGTTGTTCTGCTCCAACGGCTTCTTGAAGAGCTCGCGGATGTTGCTGTTGAACTTCTTCAAGCCGGCCTGACGGATCATTGTCACCTCGCTGCGATACGGAACGGTAAGGCGGTACTCCTTCCCGGGCCGCAGCCCTGGCGGGCCTTTCGGCCTGTTACAGTGGGCGAGTGTGCGACGTAGCATCTCTTGCCGTAACGCCACCGTCCGCCACAGCTCAGTCCTTCGGCGCCGAATGTGCGTCTTGTTACCCGTTGAATTGGCGCGCTACTTGTTGTACGGCCTGGAGTGGTCTGCGCGCTGCACCTTCCAGTACACTACGGATTCTTCGGATGCGCATATACACATACACACACAGATACACGCACGAACGCACGCGCACAAACCCGCAGGGACACTTCCACCCAGCAGAGCGCTTGCGTTGTCTGCCCACTCAGTGAAATGCAGAAGGGAGAGAGGGGAGAGGGAGGGGGAGGGAGAGGGGAAGGAGATACCTGCTGTCGGTGTTCACAGACAGGCATGAGCGTGTTGGTGGCATCCGCGCGCGTTTCCCACCCAGGGGTGAGGACCGAAGGGAAAAGTAGAGAGAGGGGAGGGAGGCGGAGGGGTAGGAAGGAGTCCCGTGGGGAAGCCGCGGGTCGGACATGGAAGAGCAACAAATCGACTAAGCGCTCCTGGGCAGGGAAGAAAGGAGGGGTGCGTGGGGGAAGGGGGCGTGAACAGGCCTGTCGTGATCCTTCTACGCAATTCTGGCTCCCATCCGCTGCGGCTGCTACCGCTGCGCTGGTGCCGTAGTCACGAGCGACAAAACAAGCCGTGTAAGCACGCGAGAAAGGCCCGAGCGCGAGGGTGGAAAGGGCCGCCAGCCATCGGGGGGGGAGTTACCGCTCGTTGTGTGTGAGCGTGTATGTGCGAGCTAACATCACGCTGTGCATCCATGTATCATGCATCTCGTTTGATGCCCTTCGACAGTTATCGCGTGTGCGCGCGTGCCAGCGCCTCCTCGCTCGGTGCACATCCACGGCAGGGGAGGGGTCCGAGAGCGGATAATGGGGGAGGGGCGGGCGGATCTTTTTTGTTGACTTTGTACACGCTCTGGCGTTGTGCTGACGAGGTGGCGCGCACCCTGGAAAAAGGAGAGAAACGGAATTAGAGGGCGTGACGGGAGAACCCGTCACACACCACCAGAACAACAACGGAGACATGGAACAGCGTCGGAAGTTAACGGAGGTCGATCTAATCAAGCACACGCACGCACACAAAGTGGAAACGGTCACGCGTGTGCAGGCAAACGAACACGAATCTTCACATCGAAGCACGCACGCCGGCAGACACCGAGAGGCCGAGAGGAGGTGCTCCATGACCGCATATACGCATACACACATGTGCCTCTGCATTAGGAGCGCACCATCCATGTCTTATCCCCTTTCTCCACCTCCGCTTCACCCCTCCTCACTCCAGGTTTCTGCTCCAGGGGGCGGGCGCGTAAGCACGATGAATGAGTGGAAAAGATGCCGCATAGGAACGGAAAGGGCCTCCTTTTGTGTTTTTTTATATACTCTTAAACAGCAGCACCACACAGAGAGGGAGGGTGGGGGCGAGGGACGCAAGCACCGGCAATGTCGGCTGCCGTCGCAGCGCGCTCCTTCTGCTTTCTCCTCCCCTTCCACTGCACAACTCTCTCCACTTGTATGCGGTGCTCTCATCTCCCTCTATGACCGCCTCGCTGCTTGCTAGGTTTCTACTTCTTCGACATGGAGGACTTCAGCGCCGGCGCCGCTACCGCCGCGTCGCACACGTCCACCTCAGCGTCTTCACTGAGGGCCCTCAGCACCGGCTTTGCTACTCGCGAGGGGATCTTGTCAGCGCGGCTGAGCGCCATGATCGCCTTGGCCACGTTCAGACGCACATTTGGCACGGCATCCTTGTGCAGTATGACAAGCTGCGGCCACAGCGCCGACTCACATGTAGCCGCGTCGAAAGCGGCGACGTTCGCAAGGGCCGCGTACAGATGGCAGAGCGCGACTCGATGGAGGTAGTTGGAGTCCGTCACAAGAGTCTGCACCTGTGGCAGGAGCGTCGAGGCGGCCCAGCCACTCCCGTGCTCGGCCACCAGCTTGCAGCACGACTGCACTGCGGCGTCACGGATGGCGGCGACGCGGTCGGTCAGACGGTTTACACATACCTGCAGCACCTGCTCTGCGCTCCGCCCCAGCGAGGTGATCACGTAGGGCACCTGTGCGACAACCACCTCCCGCACACGCCATTTTGAATCCGCAGCGAGGCTGATGACAACAGGGACCAGGCTTGGCGCCAGCTCCTTCGCCTCCGGGGTGTTGCCCATGGAACTAAAACCGGACACGAGTGCCAGTCGCACATCCGCCTCCGCGTCCCGCAGCAGTGCGGTGCACGCTGGGACGATGGTAGTGCCCCAGAGATCTTTTGCCACGTGCGCGACGGACTTCAGAACGGCGCTCGCGAGGCTCATGCGGACGTGGCTGACGTCATCAGAGACAAGTCGAGTACCGGTCACGAGGATGTCCTTCTTGCCGGTCGCGTCTCGGCAAGCGGCAAGCACGTTCGCCATGTTGAACACCGCCGACGCACGGATCTCCGGCTCTGAGTCCTGGCACAAGGAGCGAAACACCGGCACAGCATACTTCACGACGTCCGGTGGCGAGAGAGCAGCCGCGAGGTTGCCTAACGAGTCTGCCGTCATGTAACGAACGCGCCACGAGCTGTCCGACGAGAGAGAGCGAACTGCTAACAGGATAGCTGAGTGCTGCGTCTCAGGGAGCACCTGCAGCAGGGACGCGCACGTCGCCACCGCCTGCAGGCGCACGCCGTCGCTTTCGTCTTTTGCAAACGCGTTCAGCACCGGCACCAGCTCCGAGCACCCCTTCGAACCAAGTACGCCGGCGAGGTGTTTGCCCATGGCAATGCATGCGGCGCGCCGAACGAGGATTTCGTCGTCCTCGCACAGCTTCTGGAAAAGCTTCATCAAGTCGGCGCGCGTGCTGGCGTCGACGCAGGGGTAGACGGTCGAGATGAGCGAGCAGGCGGTGCTGCGACACTGCGGCATCCCTTCGCCGAGGCGGCGGACCATGCCTATGAATTCACCTTGTGCCTTCGCATTCGAGTCCTTGCGCTTGTTGTCGGCGGAAGACGCACTGCTGCTGCCCGTGGTGCTGCCCGGCGAGAAGAGTTGGCTGCCAATGAGCTGGAGGGATGCGACAGCCTCGTCGCGTACGGTGACCTCGTCCAGGCTACCCAGGATCTCCAGTGGAGCCAGAAGACTGCCGGTGTACTCTACGCCTCCCACCTCCGGTAGCATCGTCCCCAGCGCGTTCGCGAACACGCGCAGCACTTCGTCGTTGTCGTCGAGGTAGTCCGTGAGGTACAAGAGGAGTTCGTCACGGGTACGCTCGGGGCCCAGCGTGGTGCTGATGAGGTGGATGCCGCGCATGCTGCTCAGGCGCGCCTCCGGGTCCTCGGAGCGGAGGTTGTCGATCATAGTCTTGACCGAGTCGAACTGCTCCATCGTGATGGCGCGTTGTGGGTTGTTCGTGCTAGTGATATCACAAAAGGAGGGAGAGACACACAGGCAAGCGGGGCGATTGCACAGGACAAGAAAGGGTATCGGGTTTCGCACCCTCCACGTGCAGTATCGGTGCGCACTTGTATACGGTATGGCGTGCTTGCCAGCTTTGTGTCGGCTAGGCTGATACACACACACACACACGCGCGCGCGTGCTCACACAGCCACACTCCGGCAGCGGTACCAAGGTAAGACAGTGGGAGGGAGAGCGAAGAACGTTTGATGTGTACATGCTGGCGCAGACAGATGAGCGCCATTCATTCGGACACGAAATAAAAAGACGAAAACGAAAAGCAAGGCGTGGAAAGGACGATGCGAGCAGGTCGAAAAGACGTGTCGACGGATGCGCAGAAAGCGATCATTTCTCGCGTGCAATACGCCGCGGAACGCTCGTGGTGTCGTTGCCACAAATGGAGAGAGCGTGGGCGGTGGGACAGGGCGAGGATTCGACGGCGCGTCGGTGCAACGCTACCTTCTTGCACTGCTGCGTACTCGATGCGCACGCTTCTTTTCCGTTGCTCCCGCCGTCGTTGTCATGAAGCCCAACCGCCACGCACGCCTGTGCACACTTCTTCCGGCAGCCCACTCTCAGCTACGTTCATGTCGGAAAACAGTGGGTCTGGCACACCGCACATTATTGCGCGCGATCATTTCTCCGTCTCTCCCTCCATCTCTTGGTTTTCGTTTGTACAGCTCTGTGCCTTGTCTTAGGTAGGCGCTTATTCGTTGTATGGCACGCACCACTGACGTCGTCTCCGTCTCCTTTCGATTAACCCTCACCCCCCAACACACTCGAGAAAGCAAAGGGACGGAAAAGGCGCTTCGCGTGTGCCTGCATGGCGACACCCTTGCCGCTCGCACTCCCCTTTCCCCACCCCTTCCTCCACTGAGAGGTCGCCTGCCCTTGTATGCGCGACCCGCACCCGCTGTGTGGAAGCGCACGTAGCCGCCGCAGCAGCAGCACATAGAACTGCGCAGACCTGGACGCCGTCACTTGATTAAATACTTTTAAAGCAACACACACACACACACACACACATGGATGCCGAGAGAGAGAAAGTAAGACAGGCAGACACACGCGCCTGCGAATAGAACATGCACATGACAGCACAGCATCGAGCTGCTTCAGTGACGATGGCACACAAAAAAAGACAGAGAGATGGCCACCATTGAGGCATCACGCGGCCGCCGCGTCGGGGACGGAGTCGGTTAACGCCTGAATTTTGGACTCCACGTAGGTGCGCGCGAACCTCTTCACCGACTCGACATCGGCCGGCGTGCCGTGCAGCTTCTCGAATGAGAGGAAGCGCGTAAGGACCTGCTGCATCACCTTTGCCGAAAAGTTCATCGCAACCGTGCGCTGGAAGATCTGCCGTACCTGAAGCGTTGACGCCGTCGGGTCCTTGCGGTTCAGCAGCCCCATCTCTTGATCAGTGTAGATTGACCAGACATCGGACCGCTTCGGCACCTTGCGCAGCAAGCCTTCGAAGAGCGCGCGGCCGTTCTCGGGACTGCCTTGCTTGTACTCATGAATGGCAATGTGCACAATAGCCAGCGTGGCGTCATCTCGCTTCAGCACATCGCCCATGTCCTTCAAGGTCCGCTTCAGCTGATCGCGCTTGCCCTGATCGACAAGGACGATGCCGAGACGCTCCCACGTGCGGCGCTCAGTGCGGAACTTGCCCGTCATGGCGCGGCACAATGCAAGCAGCTGATTAGGCTTGCGGGACGCCGCGTAGATATCTGCGAGTCGCTCAAAGAGGACCAGCTGGTTGAGCTGCCGTTGCTGCGCGCGCCGGAACACCGCCGAGAGCGACTCCTCCGTGCCGTACAGGTTCTCGATGTTGAGGTACGCCACCCAGACGTTCAGCAGCTCCTCCTGCTCTCGCACACCGATAGTGCTGAGCGCCTTCTCGGCCACCTGACGCGCCGCCTCGTACTGCTGCAGGCCAACGTGGTAGGCCATGTATTGCGTCCAAACATAGCTGCTGTTCGGGTTTGCGAGCAGCAAGCGCTGGAATTCCTCCGGGCTCGTCGGCACCGCCGTCTCCATGCCGCGTTCGTAGGCGTCGATTGCCTCCTCCAGTTTGCGGCGGCGCGTCCGCTGCTGCCGATCCTGAGCTGAGCCGTGGCCGCTGTGACCTTCAGCTGCGTCCTCATCGTCCTCGCTTTCCTCGGCGCGCCGCGCCTTCGCCGCGTACTCGGTCCGCCACGGGAAGAACCCC
Source organism: Leishmania infantum JPCM5 (assembly GCF_000002875.2). NCBI lineage: Eukaryota > Euglenozoa > Kinetoplastea > Trypanosomatida > Trypanosomatidae > Leishmania > Leishmania infantum. Next base: position 241,191 of record NC_009404.2, on the reverse strand, counting down.
AGAAGCCCGCGCGCCGCAACAGGAGATGTAGGGTTGGCCGCGGACAGAGCAGAAGCCGACGCCTCGATCGTGGTCTCGGCGAAGTGACGCACCGCCGGGAGGCGGTGGAACTGACGAAGGCGATTCGACAGAATCGCGAACGGCGCCACGTCGCGCAGAACGGCGATTTCAGGGCAGAACTCGATCACGAGATCCACCGTGTGGCCGACCACCGGCGCCGCAGGCACCCCCTTGCCGTCCCAGTCGTACACATAGTAGCCGAGAACAGTCACGCAGCCGCTGCTGCTGTCGTGCGGGTCTACTGTGACGCTCTGCACAGGTATCTGAACAACAGCGCACCCGTCATCGGTCGACGAGAGGAGGACCGTGCAAGAGACGATGTCGCCAGGGTGCAGCGTGGCCAGCGCCGCCGCGGACACGGCCGTGTCGACCGGCGTGCCCTCCACCACCTTCGCCTTCGCTGTCACATTGACGACGTCAGCGTTCACGTCGTAGTTGAGAATGCGCACCTCTATGATGTTTCCGTCGGCTGTGGCCTTGTTTCTCTCTGTGCTCACGCCCAGCGTGCCGCTCTCTTGCGCGCGATCTACGTGGCACTCATCGTCGTCGCTGCTGATACCGTTGTCGCCACGGCCTTTCTGCCTCTGCTGGGCACGAGCGGCGGCCCCGCTAAACGACTTGAGGGATGCGGAGGAGTCACCCTTGGTGAGGTCCTCCAGTGCCGCCACAGCCGTCATGCGAGGCTGAATAGTGAGCACTGAGCCCTTTGCAGAGCCGCGCACGAGGCGAGCCGCGGCAGTAGTGCCGAGCCCCACCAGCATGTGCTTGCGCAGGAGCCTCTGCACGAGGCGGCGCACAGGCTCGGGGTAGGTGAGTATCGCGCTAAAACCCTCCTTCAAATCTACTGTCAGCAGCCGGTACCCCTGCGCGTCGCGCAAGCGCATCGGCATGGCAATCACCTGCTCGCGGGCCGAGAGGCTCGTGAGGAGACGCTTGGCCAGCAGATCATCGCCAAGAGTCGCGGTGGTGAGGCGGCCGAAGCCCCTCGTCTCGGGCAGCTGCACAAGGATACCATCGGTGGTGACGTGGTGCACGCGGTACTCCCGAAACAGCGGGGCCGCGGAGGTGGCGGCGCTGGATGAGGTGCGTGACATGCTTACTCGCAAAGATGGCTGTCCTTGGCGGAAGAGAGAAGCCCAGAAAAGGCGGTGGTGCGTGGCCGTCAATGCAGTTACGGAGGGAAGAGAGAGGGGGGAGCTGGGTGAGTGAGGCAGATCGAAGCAGCGCAGAAACATGGGGCGAGATGGCGGCGATGCACATCCAAGTGCATCCACATTGGCGCAGGATGCAAACGGCAGGCTCCGACGAGAGAAGCGGCAGAGGCAGCAGGGGTTGACAGGCCCTTGCCCCTCCTCACCTCCTACGTACGCAGCCGCGGGTGCAACAAGAAGAAACAAATAGGAAAAGAGAGATGCCGCGCTGCATAGAATCACACTCCGCGATGGGGGAGGAGGCAGGAGCGTGGTCGTGCCGGACCCGCCTGTAGACATGATATGCGCGCTTTCATCGCGGACACGAGTGCCGCAAAGACGGCAGAAACACAGGAACACACACACGCACACGCATCAATGCCGTTAAGCAGCACATGTCTCTATTTCCTTTCTAGCCGTGCTGCCTATACCCTGCCCTATTTTACTGGTTCTTGTGCGCATGGGTTACTCGTGTATACATGCGCGAGGGCGTCACTGAAACGTGCGTGCGTGTGCGTGTGTGTGCGTGCGCGGGGGGGGGGCGAAACGAAAAAGGCGAGACGGAGTCTACGCACCAGACGCCATCGCACCCTTAAGCACGCTTCTCTAAAACAATAGAAAGCAATGAGAAAGTCAATCATCGTACTAGCCCGCCCAGCACAGGCGTAGAAGGAATACGCTGTATCAACGACCTAATCAACAACTCGCTCACCCCACCCAAACTCCGACTCGCCGGCCGCCTGCCTTGAACAAGAAGCGGTGGCCGCAGACAACACACTGACAGGACGAGGCGCGAAGGGTCGGCAATGGCGTCACGCGCGTCTGAGAAGATACACCATAGACTGAGCACCACTAGCCAGAGCTCTCGGTAGTGCAGTTCTCCAGATGTTGCCCAAGAGGAGCTCTGCACACACACACACACACACACACACACGCACAGACACAAGCATGGCGCGTGCGCGATATTGTGCGGCAGCAGCCCCGCCTACAATTCCTACGGCCAGAGTGAGCGCCGTCTCTGTGGCACTGTGGGAACGCAAGACGATAGCTGTGCATCACGGTCGCACAAGCACACGCGGTGAGAGAGGGAAAGGAATGCGCTCATCAGCTGTAAACGACATCAGTCCTCGAGCTCTGTGGTGAGCCGTGCCACAGTCGATCGCAGTGGTGTTGTGGCCGAGGAGAGGCTCAGCAGCACATTCTCGCCAGACGCCCTCGACGACAGGACGCCGGATGAGATATCCGGGATGGAGGGACGGTTCCTAATTTCCATCACAGCGCCGCCACTGGCCGAATCGGCAGAAGCGTGGAAAGCCATGAGATTCAAGGCATCCGCGTCCATTGTGCCGCTGCGCCCGGCCTCGTGTTGTTGCTGGTGCTGGTGCTGGTGCGGCTGCTGCTGCTGCTGCGGCGGCGGCGGCGGTGGAAAGACAAAGCGGGGGGAGCCACGCTGGCACTCGGCGGCGCATCGCATCTCCTTTCGGCTCGCAAGCTCCTCGTACCGCCGGCGCCAGTAGTTGGCATCATTGCGCGCCATCTCGAGCGGCCCTCGTAGGCTGTCCCGCCCCTTCTCCAAGCGCTCACGCAGCTCTTTGTTTATCATGTACTCCCGCTTCAGCTCATCTTTCACGGTGGCAAGGTGGCCGCGGCGGAGGTCGAGAATGCGCTGCTTCGACTGCAGCTCCGCCAGCGCCTCTTTGTGCTGCTGCAGCAGCGCGCCGTGGTCAGACTGAAGCGAGGCGAGTTCCTCTTCGAGGCGACGGATACACTCTGCAGGTGCTGCAGGTGTCATTCCATCCAGGCCACAGGAGCCGACGTGCGACGCACCGCTGTCATTCTGTCCTACCGAGGCGGCGCGCGATACCCACTGTTGCGCCGTTGCCGTCCCAGGCGACACGCTTATCGACCCCGACATGAGGTTGTCACGGTAATCGCTTGCAACACAGTGTTGCGGCAGAGACCTCGATCTGCTCGGCTGTGGCGGGCCTGTGTCCACGCCCGGCTGAAGACGCGGATTGGGTGATTGCCCGTCTGGAAGGTTGCTGCTGCCGGTGATGTGCCGCCCGCTGCTCTCCGTCATGTTGCCCACGGCGCTCACATTCGATCCGTGCACGGAGGCCAGTGGACGGGACAGGAGGCCCTGCGATGCTGCCGCGAAGGCATTCTCTTGGCACGTTTCCGGGGTAAAAAGCGTTCGCTGCCGCTCGCGGCTCGTGTTTGCCCCATACACGTAGGTGTGGAGCTGGTCGACGGCCTGTCGGGCCTGCTGAAGGGGCTGGGCGTAGGCTGCCATGCACTGCATGAGGTCTTTGATCTCGCTTGCCTGGGCACGGAGGAGAACCGTGCATTGCTGCAGCAGCGCGTCCTGGGTTGCCGCGCGCTTCAAAGACGCGGAGTGTGCGTCCTCCCAGACGCTTATTTCCTCCTGAAAGCTCTGCACCTTGTCGATGTAGCCGTCGCGCTCCTCCTGCAAGGCACTGATGATGTCCTGGGCGCTGCTGAGGCTGTCATGCAGCTGCGCCACCTCAGCGCGGAGATTCTGCAACCGCGCCTGCTCCGTCGCACGCTCCTCCAGCAGTGCACTGATGCGGGACGTGTCCGCCTCGCTCGCCATTGAAGACGCCGTAGCAGTGGCGGCGCTCGACAGCTTTCGCGATGCTACGACGGGGAAGTCCGGCGTCCCTTTACAGGGGTCCACTGCTCCACTCGTCATGCTCAGCTGCTGCACCTTCACGTGCAGCCGCTCGATCTCCCCCTTGGCCGTCTCCAACATGCGCCGCAGCTGCGCCGCGGTGAGGTCGCGGTTCACGACGGCCTTGTTCTCGATAGCCTTCGCGCGAGCACCGAAGCGCAGCGTCGACAGCGTCTCCTGCGCATGGCACGGGGACGGGCTGCAGCAGATCACAAGGGCCGTGTGCGAGTTGCCGCCGAGCGAGTCTTTCAAGATTTTTGTCAGCACACTATCTCGATACGGCGTGTGCGTGGCGCTGTGATCTGTCAGGGACATGATAACCATGCCAAGAGTGGAGAGGGACTTGTTGATCAGCTTTGCCTCCTCTAGGCGCAGCCCTGTCGCGTTGGTTTTCCCAACCTTCTCGCTACCAGCGAGGTCCACCAAGTAAAGCTTCCCTACCGTCGACACCCCCTGCGCGCGGTCGACGCTCTTCACCGTCAGGTTCAGCAGGCAATGGCTGCGGCTGCTCGTCTCGTTCATCGCCGTGGCTGAGGTGGCCCGCTGCTTGAGACCGTTCTTCACCAGATGCAGCACATCCCTGGCAGACGACACATGCGGGTTGCAACATCCATCGACGTAGAACGAGTTGGTGCTAACATCCTCGCGCAGCTGCAGCTTGCGTGGCCCTATCGGCAGCGTTGGAGCGATACCAGCCGACGATGAATGCATCGCGGCGGACGGGTTCGGGACAAGGAGGTCGCGAATCTGCTCCATGTACACCTCCACAAAGAACATCTGCACGTCGAACTCCTTGGACGGGTCTGCGTGGGCGATGGCGTCGAAGATGTCGTGCACCGCTCGCGGTATGACGCCGCTGACGGCGTCGCCCGTAAAGGCGGACCGCATACCCGCCGCACTCCTCACCGTACACCGAGGCGGTCCACTGCGGGAGAACGCAGAGGACGGCGATGCTGGGGCCGCTGACGACGACGGTGGAGCGTAAGAGGTCGACGCGGTGGCGGCGGCACACATTTTTGTCGACTTGTTCACCGCTGCATAGCAGTACTCCGCAGCGTCACTGCCGGTAGCGTTTTGAAGCGTGTTGATTTGCTGCAGCTCGCCAAGCGGAGTGACGGTGGCGCGGGTGCGGCAGAAAGATGTCGTCGTCGCGGACGGTGGTGGCACGGCTGCGGCGCTCCTTGTCGTCGCTATCGCTGAGGTCGCCGGGTGGCCCGTCTTGGTATGGTAGGTGCTGAGTTTCGGCCGCGTTGCCCTGGGAGACGTGCCGGGCGCCTGCAAGGTTTGCTGAGATGCTTGCTGCTGCTTCTGCTCTTCGTGTCGTTCCTCGTCTTCGCCTTCCGCTTGTGCTCTCTGACGCTCGCAAGCGTGAGGCTCCATCTCTCCGTGCTCCTCTTCGGTGAGGCGCGTGTGCGCAGGACTGTCCTCCTCCTTCGGCTTCTCGTTGACGTCCTCCTCGTTGGTGTCTGCGTTGAAGGCGACGCCTGCAGAGGGCCTGCCTGAGTCGCAGCTTGTGGCCCATGCACCACCATTCACTTCTCCGAACATCGTGTGCGTCTTGCCGCTCCCAGTCTGCCCATACATGAAGATGGTGCCGTTGTAGCCAGACAGGACATCCACCACGATGGGGCGGGCAACGTGCTCGTAGACATCGGCCTGCCTCGCAGTTGGCCGAAAGACGTGCGAGAAGGTAAAGGAGTGCCGCCCTGGCGAAGCACCGGCGTCGCCGACCCCGTCGCCTCTGCCCGCCGCCACCGCACCACCGGCTGCGCAGCCACCGTTCACAGGGCCACTACCGGCGGTAGGAGCGACATAGCAGTCGACCGCATCGGGGCGTTGGTCAGAAAAAGATATGCACAAGTCGCCCTGGATGCGCTTTTCGCTCGCGTTGAGGGGTCGCACGCGACAGCAGACGCGAACGTGATCCAACGAGTCGTGCATCCCCTTCATTCACCGATAACGGCAACTGGGAAGAGGGAGAGAGAGGGGGGGGGCGGCACCTGCGGAGAGAGTATCTGTGTTTGTGGAGTAACCTCTTGCTCACTCCGTCAGACTCTCCTCACAGGGGCGGCGTTGTGGACAATGAGAGGAGGGTGGGGTGTGGGGGTGGGAGGAGCGAAGAAAGAGATGTCAAGTTGCTCTGCGCGCGCATGTGCGAGTACATGCACCGATAGCAAGCGTGCTTCGGGTGTGCGCGTCTGCGTTTCCCACCTCGGTGGGCGGTATCTGTATACCGGCCTCCTCCTGCGCACCTCACAACTGGAGTCTGGTGTGCACCAGAGTGATAGGCTGAATCGCCAATCCGCGGCAGAGCTACACGCCAAGAGAGAGAGAGATCGAGGGAAGCAAGCAAGAAAGGAGGAGGAGTGGCTTGGCGAGGCGCTGAGGGCGGCGGCGGTGGAAAGGTCTATGCCACTTCTGGAGTCTGAGGGGGGATCCACAAAGAATAGGAAAGCTAAGCAAAAAAGGGGGAGGGGGTAGGGGCAATCTACGTACAACGGGGGGGGGCAGCCACGACAACGTGGGCAGGCCGAGCAGTGGTCCTGCGTTTTGTGGACCGCTGCCACAGACACAGCGAAAAGAATGCGAGGACAGAGAGAGAAGATGTGTGCTACAGAGCTTGAGCGATGGAAAACGGCCACGGTATTATCAGCATCTATGAGTATGTGCGCGAGTGAGGGTAGGCGTGCTCTCCGCGGCGGCTGTTACAGCAACACGTGGAGTAAGGGGGGACGTTGCTGTTATGGCGGTAGTCAGTGTGCGGGTGTGTGTGTGTGGGGGTGGGGTGGGGTGAGGGGACGCTCGCTGCGCGAGCGTGTACGATGATCAAAGAGTGATGGCCACTATTTTACGGAAAGTAGGAGAGACAAGCGCACGCGATCTCGTGCAGCAGAGCGTCGGCGTGTAAGGAAGAAAAGAAATGAGGGAGGCAGGAGAGCCATTATGGAAAGTGACAACACACTGGAACTTCGGAGTGCAGCAACCTGTGCACACGTACACGCAGTCGTCAATGGCAAGGCGGGAGAGACGGGGGAGAGGTGGCAGCGCAAGAGGGAGAGAAGGAGTGTGGGCGAGTGCGTCTACGTGAAGAGAACGCGTTCTCAGTCAGCGATACTGCGCTCGCAGACGTTTAAAAGTGAGCACGTGTGGCCATACACGTCTTGCAAGCGTACACATGGAAAGGATCCAGCGAGAGGTCTCAGAGGAGAGGGGTTGGGGAGGACGAGGGAGGCGTTCCTGCCTCGAGAACGATCGCCCTTCAGGCATGATCCGAGAGCCGGCGTACCGCTTTTAAGTATGACCTCATATTCCGACGTTCTTGGGGGTTGGGCAGTAGTGTGTGTGTGTGTGTGTGCATGTATGCATCTATGAGCGTTTACGAACTCACGATGCTCGTGAGTGGATCTAAGTGAAAAGAAGGGAGAGAGGGAGGCTATGATGATGGCAGTGGTGGTGGTGTTGGGGGTGGGGGCGTGTGGCGAAACAGCGACGGAAAAAAAAAGTGAACAAAGAACAGCTAGCGGAGTAAGCACGTTGTGTACACCGTTGGATACGCACATCCACACAAGGGCAAGGGCAGAAGGTGCTAGGGGTGCGCATGGCGCAATCTCAGTTCGGCAGCCTTGTCGATAGCGAGGCCCTGTTTTCGCTTTTCCTTCATGTGCCTCCTCACATGGACCTCCGCCTCGCCCTTAGAGCAACCACCTACCGATGGATCCGCTGCTGGCACCACAGCCTCCCTGCCCGCCTGTCATGAGATTCTGCCGCGGTTATGATTCTCGCCTTGGGGGGAGGCCCACGGGATGCACCGCCACCCCCTGATCAGCGGCCTCCTGCGGGGAGAGAACGCTTGTCACGTGCAACGGGCGGCGTATGACTGCGCCACGGCGTGTCTGTGATCCACTTCGACGCCCTCCGCGCTTTCCAGGTCCGCCAAGCGCGTAATCTGCACTACCAGCCAAGACACCGCTATGCTCGCCAGTCGCGTCCTTGTCGATGCGGTAGCTGTGGGCATGCACTAGGTGGCTCTTCGAGACCGAGTTTCGCTTCGACACCGACTCCGGCAGAGGCGTAGCCACTGAAATGCCGTCGTACGAGGCATGAACACGGCTGTGATTCGCGATGGGGGCTCCGCTGTCTGCTGCGACTAGGAGTGATGCCCTCACGGACAGTGCGGATGATGGTGCGTCGAAGTTGATGCCGGAGAGCGGCCTACGTGTGCCGCCGCTTTCTGGCGCGCTCATCTGCCGTGATCGCTTGTCAAACGACTTGCTCAGAATGCTGGTGGCGGCGGTGGCAACCGAAGCAGCCGCTAGAGTGGTCAAGGAGGGCGGCGTTACAGGTGGCAGCGCGGTCTTGATCCGATCAGCGCCATCACGCGCAGTTGGGGGCGACGGCACAACGTCTGATTTGCGCACTAGCGTCGGCCTCTGGAGGGGAGCCGCAAGCCGCACGCCGTCGACCAGGAGAGGCTTCGATGCGTCGTCGGTGCGCACCTGCCGATTCGCTGCGAGCACCGCGCTTGCGCTTTCCATTGTCGGTGAGAATCGGCCCGTCAAATGCACGGCATCCTCATCATCGCTGCCCTCTGCACAGGCGAGTTCGGACGGCCGGTAGGTCGCGCTAACCAGCGACGGCGCCGAGCGGGGCGACGCGGCAGGGGATAGTTGCAGGCCTGTCTTCCGCTTCGCACGCGCACCGGGTTGGCCCGTGCGGCCGGTGATACAGCTCTCGTCAGCGCTGGTAGCCACTGGGATCTCCGTCGAGGTGAGGTTCAAGAGCTGCTGACGCATGGCACCAGCGTCAGTGTCGTCCTCGTGGTCGTCGAGGTCGAGGGAGGCGCTTCTAATCGGGCTCACAGACTCATTTGGAAGTTGGTAGGGCGGTACGTTGCTCATCCCGCTCACCTCGGTACTGCCCCCCGCGCCGGGCTGCTGCCGTGGGTAGGCGCCATAGTGCACGCAGGGCGCCGCAACACACCTGCCGTGCCGTGCCGGTGAGCAGCCGCTTTCGGTGCAGATGTCTGCATCGGAGAGTCGCGCCGCTGACGACGTTGTCATACAGCGCTTCCCTTGAACACTATCATCATCATCACCTAGCCCATCGCCTGAAACACTGGAGAAATCCTCGATACCGTCTCTGTGCAGATTATTCGGCTGCGGAGTGCAGCTTCGTGCTTGTTCGCCACCGTTTGCGCTACCTTGCCGTTGCTCTTGCTGCTTCTGCTGCACTGCCGTTGCACGTCGCATCTTCTCGCCGAGCCCCTGCACCTCTGCAACGGTGGTCTTTTGGACTGCGGCCGCCGTCACAGCACTCGCCAATGAACGCAGCCCGCGCCGCACAGGAGTCAGCAATACGCTTGTACTTGATGGAGCGTCGACCATATGCAGCCGTTGTTGTCCTGCCGAGATGCGCATGCGCAGCTGACGCGCGTACAGCCGGGCGCCATCCCTGTCGCCGTCACCTCTGCGAACACCGTGGCTGCCACCGCGTTGCATTTGAATGCCGTGTGGTGGTTGTGCGCGTCGACCGGGCGAGTCGCTACCGGCGTAGTTTTCGCTGGCGTTCTTTCCAGCACTGTCACCGTCTCCGTCGCCTGTGCCGTATTCCGTGACAAGCGGCTCACGAATGCTCACGTCGCGCGGGAGCGCCTTGCGGTCTTTGTGCGCATTCAGCGCGTTGGTTCCACCGGCTGGCGTGGGTGCGAGGCAAAGACAACTATCCAGCGACGACTCCCGTGAGCTGATCAGCTCGCTGCGGCTCGCAGCAGGGCGCTGCCGAGCCCTTTCCATCTCTCTCGCCTCACGAAGCATCAGCGCCTGCGTGTGCACCTGCTGCTGCAGCCCGCGCACTAGCCGCTCGAGCTCCTGCTGGCGCACGCGCATCCGCTGCACACACGCTGCAACGGCTATGAGGTGATGGTGCAGTGTGGTGCCTTTGTGCAGGTCGGCGCTCCTGTGGGCGCCCTCGGCGCAGCAGCCCGTGAAGGCGAAGGGGCACACGATCAGCGACGGCAGCTCGCAGTCACTCACCACCGGCGAAGAGGTTGAGGAGCGACCGCCGGCAACTGCCTTTGTAGGGCGTGCTGGCCGGCTGCGTAGGGTGACAGTGCCGCAAGACTCTCTGCTCGCTCTGCTGCCCGGTCGAAAGTTCGCGTCAGCGCTCTCTTCGCTGTCGACGCGGAGGCCGTGGCATTGGTGCGGGCTGTGCAGACGATGCGGCACTTCGCTGCGGCATAACAGTGGCGGTGACCCGACAGGGTTCGCTGGAGCGCAAGACCCAAACTGCAGCGCGTGAAACGGGGCATTCGGCTGCAGCGCACCTCCGATTTGACTCGAAGCAACACCGTCGGTTCGCTGTTTGAGTAACGAGGCAGAGCGCTTCTTCTGCTGCTGCTGATAGTAATATCGCGCCGGGCTGACATTGCTCACGGGCTCACTCTCCTCAGTGCCCAGCCCTGAGTAGTCGAGCGGTGCTGCACCGACGTCTGTGATGGCGCTGGGGGACCGCAGGCCGTGTGGCAGGACTTTGGCGGCGCCGACTGAGGGCACCGCCGGCATGGCGAGTGCTTCTGTGGCCGTGCCGCTTCCCTTGAGTGATGCGACCTCGGCCGACGTCGAGAAGGCGAGGAGAGTGCTCGGTAATGCTGGCTGGTGCGAGTAAAGCGACAGCTGCTCTTCCGTCTCCCCTCCTTGTGCTGCTCCGTTTTGAAGCGCCGCAGCAACGGCGTCAGAGTCGCATGCCGAGGCCGGTGACGTGTCGTCGGCAGGCTCAGCAACTTCTACGCCCTTCAGCTGCGCCTTGACTTGCTGTCGCAGCCGCGCCATCGATGAGCGACGCGACGGCGTATTCAGCTTGTTAGAGAGTGGTGGGTGCGCCGCGGCCACCATCACGGTCGCGCCTGATTCGCGAGAGGCTGCAGCCACACTAGGGTGAGGGTTCATATCCACGACTTCGGTGCCCCTTGCTGAATGAGGTGACGGCGTTGCAGACGCGGCTGCAACAGGAAATGCTGTGATGTCATGCGGCGCTGGGACGTGGGCTGCTCGACAGTTGATTCCCACGTGCTCCTCAGTGGAGGCCCGGGCGGCATCCATGTGTGGCGATACGCCGTCCAAGGCGGGCACATGCATCTCCCTCGCATGGCCCACCTGCTGTTCCCTAATGGCCTGCACAAGCGCAGAAGCCTTATTGGCTGGAGATGACGACGAGGGCCGACGCTTGTTGTGCTTCTGACTGTGGTGGCCGTGCTTGGCCAATTCTAGGTGCTTCGAGACGCCTGCGCCTCCATCCGTGATGCCAGCCACATCGCGGGTCGTGCAGCTACCACCACCGCCGCTGATGCTGTGCGGTGCGGCTGAGGCTGTGTCGTGCGAGATCGAGGATCCGTTTACATCCAGCGGTGCTAATGCTTGTCGCAGCATTTGCATGACGGCGAGCGGGTTTATTGTTTTCTGTTTTGCGTTTTTTCACGGCAGGTACGGTCACGTGCCGGGGTGTCTGCACTGCGACACGCTCGCGCAGATGCTGCTGAATGCATCCGCCGGCACTGTGTGCGTGCGACGGTGCCTCAGCCCTGGTGCCAGTTCAGGGAGAGAATGTGCGCGCGTGTGTGTGTGTGTGTTTGGGAGGGGGGGCGGTGGGAATAGAGAGGAGTCGGCGGTTCTGCCTGGCAAGTCACACGGCGAACGAAGACAGCGAATTAATGCAACAGGATCTGCCGGGAGCAGCTGAAGGAAAATAACAAAACGCATATGAGCAGCGATAGGGGCGGTAGAGGCTGCTCCGGTTGCAGTGGTGATGGGGATGGTGACAATGGTGGTGGGGGAGAAGCTCATGTACTGCCGAGTGTATGAGAGGAGAACAGAGAACACGAAAAGGGTGAAGCACCCCCCGCGAAAAGAACGAAAATTAATATTGCACAAGAACCGCCGCCCTAAGCCACGATAACCGTAGTACCAGCAGCAAGCCACAAAGGGACGGGAGGAGAGTGGGGGTGGGAGCGCGGCGGCCTTGGCGCCACACTCGAAACGCACGCACGACTTTTCACCTCTTTTGTACCGCGCTTAGCACCTTATGGGAAAGAAACAGGCTAACAAGGCCTTTGACTGCGAGTAGGGGCGAGGGTGGGTGCGCGCGCGCTTGAGTGCCCCTGTACGTGAGCTTGTATGCGGCTTCAAGGTCTATGAGTCGCAGACGCGTGTGGCTAGTGTGCCGTTGTTGCTATCCCTGGCCGTGCTTGCGTGGGAGAGGGGGCTGCCGGTGTTGGATGCGGCGTGCGGGTGCAATTGTGCCTATCTGTTTATGTATACATACACATGCGTCTATCTCCCCCGAGGAAGCTCTTTTCCCGTTTAGGGAGGGAGGAGGGGGGGCGAGGGTGGACTTCGGCTGCAGCTGTGCATGCGCATGTGCATATTGCGTGATTGTCGGAAAGGAGAGGGGGATGTCCATCGCAGTGACCGCCACAGCGGAAGGAGAACCGGAGCAGGAAAGCAGCAGGAGAGGCCACGCACGGCAAGGGGAAAGGCGTTGTTTGACGCAGATACGCAGGGAGGCGGCGACTTGGGGTGGGGATGGGCAAGGGCGAGGAAGGCGCTATGATGAGGCGGGCAATGAGGGAGAGCAGAGAGACGAAGAGGGCATCGAAGGCGAAAACACGCGAGACCCTTCCTCAGCTTCCTCTTCCGCTGTGATCCATCTCTCGCTGGTCATTCATCAGTGCAGTGCTGCCTCCCCATCCCGCAGCCGCCATGCGCTTCGGGGCCAAAGGTCCGCTTCGCCCTCGGCAACCGATGCCCTTTCCATTTTCCCGCCCTTTCAGTTATTCAACGGCCACCTTCTGCAGAGGGGGAGGGGAGGAGGAGGGGAGGGGGCGCTGCTACTAGCACAACCATAACGGTATTCACGCGTCGTGGCTGTCTCATTTTTCTCTTGTCTCCCGGTCATGCTGCTTATCTTCGCTCACGCGGTGGGTTGAACCACACGCGCACACATGGGGTTTGCCGCGCAGGCAACAACAAAAAACGGCTCGCAGTACACACACACACACACACACAAGCACACACCTTCGAAGACCTACAAGCACGGAGAGACTTACGTCAGGGCATGATCAAGCCACTGCAGCCTCTCCCACTCTTGCTCCGAGTAGTCGTAGAGCAGCAGTTTCTTCACGCGCATGAGAGCCTCTTCATCGGTCTCGATCGCATGCTCGCCTCCGGAGGCAGCGCCAGCACCCGTACCTCTGTCATGGTGGGAGGGGGGGCTGGCGTACTGCTCGTGCTGACGGAGTCGCACGGCGAGTTGACGCAGCAGCGCTTGCTCTCCCGAGTCCATGGAAGCTAGAGAGCATCCCGCAGGGGCATCCATTCCCTGGCCCGCTTCACCAGTAAGCGCGCCGGCAGCCTCCGCCACAGACGCGCAGCTCTTGTCCGGCAAGCACCGCGAGAGAAGCGAGATCTGCTCGTTGGCGCCAGAGGTAACAGACTCACCGGTGGAGCAGTCACGGCGCCCCCACAGCTCATTCGCCTCCCCGACCGAGTACACGCACAACTCATCAAGGCCGACGCAAACACAGGATATCGTGCGCCCCACTGCGCCACGGAGAACATTGAAGCTCATCGTGGCCGCGGACACGCCGTTCGCCACCCCATCTTTGACCCAAGCGGACGCGTCCGCGGTTGCCTCCTGCAGCGTCGTCGCACTCGCCCTCGCCGGCAGCATTGGCGTCGTGGATAGCGGCCCAACCATCAGCGTGAAGGAGCTGCAGTCCTCCTTGATGCAGCACTCCACGACGGACAAGGTGTCGCCGTCAACAGCAAAACAGGTGCCGTTGGCGGCGACGAACACCGTGCAAAACGCGTTATCGAGGTGGTGATCACGAACGCTGAACACGCGAGAACGTTGCACGAGAGGGCTATCGCTGAGGCGCGCCGCCCAGAGACACTGAGCTTGCAACACAAGGGCATCCTCCCGGTAGTGCTGGACATACGCGTCACGGCTGTTTCTGCCGGCTCCGCCGTCTGCGTCAAGCATGGATGCATCGCCAGCCGACACCCCTAGAGGATGGTTCGCTGTCGCTGACGCAGGGCACGCTGTGTCGTCTTGCGCCAACGACACTCCTGCAGCACCAGCGACATTGGTGACCGCAGGGGTGCTTATTACTGTAGTCGTTGCCAGAGCACCGCCTGCGTCGCCGCATCCACGGCGACCGCTCCGACTGCACTGCCGTTGATGCGAAGATGTGAAAGATAAGCCGGAGATATGAGACAGTGACGACAGCGCCGCTGCTGTCCCCACCTGCCCCGCGGCTGGTGCTGGCAAGTATATGTTGTACGTCACCGGCGATGCGCCCTTTCGTTGCGGCTGCTGCCGCTGTGAGCCGCGGCTGCGGTGCGGCTGACGCAAGCGCGCATCCTCCGGCGATGTCGAAGGTGAGGCGGGTCGCATGCTGGAACCGCCGCCATCGTCGCGACCGGGAATTTCACCCCTCGGCCTGGAACCTTTGGTGGCACCGCCGCCCTTTCTGCGGGCCGCGCCGGCCGTGGCGTGCCGGCCCCGCGGATTTTGCATGTCGTAAAGCCGAACTGTCCCGCGTGGCAGCCTCCGCTCGCACCTTGAGAGGGAGGAAAGGCGCGCAATCGAAAAGCGCAGCTCCAACGCGAGGCCATCCTCGCAGCTGAGAGCCACTGCGACCTGCGACGCCCCCACTGACACATCAACGGAGGTGGGCAGTCGCACCCCCGCGCCGACTGGGGCTGATGCGACAGCGGCTAGAGGAGGAGACGCGCTGTGTGCCGACGTGTGCTGTTGTGCGTACTGCTGCCGAGAAACGGACACCTGTGCGTGACGTTCACGCGATGGTCCACGACCTCCCCTCTCGCCTTGTCCTCTCGAGGCTGCCCATCGATGGCGTTGACGCGCGCGACGCTCGCTTTTCTGCTCTACAACGCCCACCAGAGACACATGCGCGGCTTCCTTCGTTGGGGTAGGGGTTTCCAGCAGCCCCACTGCGCCGGCGTTGCTGTTTTCGTTGTCGGCACCGTCCGCGATCCTAGTGCGGCGCAGCAGTATCGTCGGCGCGCTCTCCGCTCGCCTGTGGGACAGACTGCGCGCCAACAACGCCGGCTCGGCAGTGTCTGTGCCGTGGTGGTGATGGTGTCGCGAGTGACGCATCGAGTTGCTAGTCAGCGCGCGACGCCCACCAATTTCGATGCCCGCATTAACTTCGATGCTGGAGCTGCGGTCACTAGCACCACTGCTGCTGCAGCAGCTTCTTGTGGTACTAGCGCCTGACCTGTCGAGCCCGAAGTCTTCATCGGTCGCCGTGCCGTAGCCACCGTCGCTATTGTCATCTTCTTTATGTGCCCTGTCCGCCATGCCGCCCGCGCTCATCACCGGGGCGGCGCCTCCTACATAGCTGAGAGCTCCGTCGTCGCTCAGCAGCCCGGCATCTTCGTCATCGTCGCCACTGCTGCAGCGCCGGCCACCCACTGCCGGCCCGTCGTCATCACTACTGTCGTTTGCACTACACTGCCGCAGCTGTCGGGAAAGAGAACGTGCCGGGGTGCGCAAACTCGATCGCCGAGTGTTCTGTGCGGCCGCCACACCTATCGAAGACAGCGTTGGGGTTGCGTTGGAGGCCTCTGTGTCTTCACCACCTTCACAGCTGTGGCCATTGACGCGGCGATGCCAAAGGTCAGCCGACCCAGCCACCGTGCCTCTTCGCCGGACAACGCTGTTGCAGGTGTTGCTGCTGGCAGCGGTGCTTTCTTGTAGCGCTGATGTGGACGACGGCAAGCTGACGTAGAAAACCGATGAATTCGCGGCACGCTGGCTCGTTGTCGTACCACTCACAGAGCCCTGTATGGACATGATGGAGGATCGTCCACCTCCGTAAGGCTGAAGCGCGGATGGGTTGCCGGCAGCGGTACCTGGGGCGGCCTCCTGCTCGATGGCTCCGGTAACCGACGAAGGCTGCGGTGACCCTGCTGCGGCCGCAGCTGATGCGAAGCGGCTGCCTACGTGGCCGTCGGGGCTCACCATTGGCTGAAGCAGGGGCACGTCGAGTGCATGACGCCCAATGTGCAGCGCCCACAGAGGCTTCACGAGGACTGGCCGGCCCATCTCCGCTGCTTGGATGGCATGCCTGCGAGCCTGGCGGCGCAGCTGACTGCTGCTGAGTGGCAAACCGGCGGATGCACCCGCTGCTACTGCTGCTGCTGTCATCGCGGCTGGCACTGAAACAGCTGAGGTGTGATGCGCTCCTCCCGTTATCACAGCAACGCTGTCGCACCGGCGCTCTGTCGCGGCGCCACCAAGTCGCCCTGGGCGACTGGAAGCCTTCCCTCCCGGGGCACTACCCGCCAGAACGCCTCTCAAACCGGCGTCCGCCGACATTGACAGAGGCTGGCGCAGACTGGGCAAGCTAGCCGGTGGCACGCGCGTCATATGGGGCGGGACGGCACTCTCACCCTCGCGTGGGTGGCTGTCGTCACTGCGAAGATGCACAGTGGCCGACGTCGCCAAAGCTGCGCCCATGTTTGCTGCTCCGCCGCCGCCGTTCAACGAGGAACGCCGGCCAGTGTGTTTGCGCTGCGCTTGCTGCTGCTTCGAATGCTGTGGCGGATGCGGCGTTAGCGGTGGATCGTCGCTACGGAGCTGCACAGTCAAGGGCAGGTGCGCTGACTTGGGCTGCAGCTTGCGCCATTGCTGGATATCGCCCAGCCCGGCAGGAAGGAGGATGAGATGCGTCGGGGTAGAAATAAACACGAGCGGAATATAGGATAACGCGGAGGCCTTTGCCGGCCTGTCCGACGTCGTTTCCATTTCGCGCGGGGAGTCGACCAGTATCGAGGCACCGGTGCCGGTGCTGCTGCTAGCGCGTGTTCTCTGCGACCCCGTAGTACTCCCGCATCTGCTTCCCCGATTAGAGACTCGCTTGCCGCAGACGGAGATGGGCGACAAGGTGGTGGCCGGGTGCGTGTCTGCAGCGCACGTCGGAATAGCGAACGCCTTCACTGACGTAATGGGGTCGTGCACGAACAGGGAGAGCAGACACGAGCCATTGATGATGGAGTACACGTAGAAGCGTCGATCGTAAGAGCCGAGGAAGACAAGGTCGGAGTCTCTGTCCGGTGAGAGGTCTGCGCAGAGGCAGTTGGACGGCACGTGAAAGACGCGGGTGGGCATGGCACTTTCAGCACCCCAGGGCCTACCTGCGGAGTGTGGAGAGGCGGTGGCGCCCCCACCGACGGCGCGAGCGCCTCCAGCTGTACGACCACCGCCGCTAAGAGGCGGTGAAGTGCGCGGCAGTGAGCTGGTGCTGTCGGTTCTCTGATACCGCGGCCCGCCCACGCTTGCAGCGCCACCATCACCACCCTCCGTGGGCGAGGTCGCGTTCATGTTGGCGGGCTCACTGCCTGCCTGCTGTTTCTGGGTCGGCTTCAGGAAGTGGTCAATGACCTCGCACTGCCCTTCAAGGGTGACGAGGACGAGGCGGCTCTGAATGGGTGTGTACAGCACCACGGAGATGGTCGCCGCGAGCACTCGCAGGAAGAGCGGTTCGCGGTGGTCAGGCTTTACGACGCACAACAGGCCCTCCGTTGTGCCCACAATCACTTCCTCGAGCCCGTCGCCGTCGACGTCGTACGAGAGCATGGCGTTGGCGAGAACTGACCCCTCAGCGGCCAGCTTGCGGAACTCCCAGCTGTCAAGTAGGATGGAGGGCAGACGGCGCTGCCGCAGAAAGGGTTTTGGGTCGGACGAGGCGGAGGCCAGAGACGCAGCCGGCGCACACGGCGTCATCGACTGGCGCATGGCGCTACCAGCACTCACCACCAATGGCCTATCAGCCGCACCGCTTTTTCGTCGACGTGCATCCGCTGTTGAGTCGGTGTGCGCTGCATGCGCGTGAGAGTAGGGCAACCGAGAAGTCGAAGACGACATAGGAGCTTTTGCCCTGCAGCTGCCGTACGACACGAGCTCAGCCCTTCGGTGGGGCAGTCGAGAGCGGCTCCGGCGATGCGGCGCCTTCTCAAGACCAAAGCAAAAAAAAAAACAAGAGAGGTTGGCAAAAGAGAAGCCGGTCGGCTACGATAAAAGCGAGGGAGGGTAGAGGCGACTGCAGTCGGTGCGTGCTCGCGTAGCGATCTGTGCGTGTGCTGGTGCTTGTGCCGCCAGTAAGTCAGCGCCGAGAGATGCGAGAAGGCGTGTTGACGCCTCAGCCACCACCTCCTCTAGCGAAGCGTTAGTGGGGAGGGAGCCTATGCGGCTTGCATTGGGTGTTTTGTTTTTGGTCTGCGCCGTCGTCCCTCCTTCCCCGACGCGCGCAAGTCCGGGCGCACCAACGAATGCAACCAACAAAGCTGCCGTGGTGACGTTATCGCCCGTCGCTTCATTGTGGACACAGACGCGCGGGCAAGTGGCCGAGGGGAGCGGGTGGGGAAGAGGATGAGGGAGGGGGTAGAGGGGGCAGTGCATCGAGGAGAGCGAGAGCGATCGATGGAGACAGAAGGCTTGGCGTGTACCTGCGGGGTAGGAGGCTTCGAAATCGAAAACCGATGACGATGGCCAACGGCGTCACATCACCGCTGGACCTGTGCAGCCGAGAGCAGCATGCATTTGTGACAAAGGCAACGACGAGCACCCCGAGGGCGGGGTCGGGGAAGGTCGCGCGAACATATCGTCGTAACGCTGCCCATGAAAAGCACGCCCGAGATGACGTTCCACACCTTGACTGATTCAGCAGCGGCGGGCGTGTGAGTGGGTGGCCCCCGCTCGCACGCAAACCCAGGCATGAATGCCTTCCGTGTCAAGTGTACCGGCCCACCCCAACACAGGCACGCACACAGGCACACACACACACACACACACACACGACTGCCCGTGTGCGCGGGGCAAGGCAAACCACATTTTTTTTGCGGCATGGGCCCTCCTCAAAGAGGCCGACGGCCATGAGCAACCCGCGACATCCATCATTGATGTGCAATGACCAACATCACTGCCATTCCTGTTCCAGCTTTCCTTTTCCGGCATCTGTGTGAGCCAGTCGTCGGAAGAGGCGCGCGCGCCTTCCTCGACTATTGCTTCGTCTCGAAGGTCTCCACGCGCGAGTCTGGCCGATTCGGCTTGTGGGTGAGCGGAATCGCGTGCGTCTCGTGAAACACGTCACGGAAGGAGACGTTCGCCTCGTCGCGCAGCTGCTCGTACAGGCGCTTGAACTCCAGGTGAATCTTTGAGCACCGTCCGGGTGGCACACGCCGACCACAGTTGACGTAGTTCACGAAGTCCTCCACAACGAAGGCGGTGTCCGCCTGCCGCTGAAGAGCCTCGTGGCGCATCGACTCCTCGAAGGACACCTGGGGAAAGCGACTAGAAGAGGTGGACGCCGCGCGGTCGCCGAGCAGGTAGGCGCTCCACTCTTTCCGCTTCCGCTCGCCGAGGAGTTCAATGTGCTGCTTCACAATCTGGGCGTAGAGAGAGCGATGTCGGCGCGGGCACATGAGGCTCACGGTGCCGTTCCTAAAGTCGAACTTGGAGTAGTACTCTGCAAAACGCAAAAGACAGAAGTAGACGGCCTCGCCGAGGCGCTCATCGTCCTGCCCGATCCCCTCATACACGGGTGGCAGCTGGAAAGTGTCGAGCGCGTTTCGGACATCGGGCAAAGTGAGCTCGCCGTACGTGCCAGTCGGCACAAAGATGGGCAGCAACCCCAGCTCCTGGAGCACCATCAAGGACATGGTCGTCATGGTGAAGCTGTTGAACATCGACTTGTCCGGCGCCACCACCTCGCACTTTTTCGCCCATTCCTTGACGAGGTACACGTAGGCGCCGTAAAAGTCAGGAAGCACGCGGTGGATCTCCGCGAGTATCTTGGAGTTTGCCACCCCACCGAGGTTGCCGATCGTGAGGTCACACCGAATTCCGCTGATTGCGTCCTGGAACTGCAACACAGGGATGCGGGCGTTGATGAGGCGAACGTTTTCCATCCCCATTTCGCCAGCTTCGCGCCCCACGCGTGCGAGCCGCTTGAAGTTTTGCGCATCCACCACCTCTATCCCGCTCAGCCACGGCGAAAAGTTACGGAATGTAAGGGACAGATCGGCGTCGGCGCCGGTGGTGCAGAACCCCGTGGCGAGCGAGCCGAAAAGCTGCAGCTCCACCTTGTTGACGCACCGGGAGCAAAGGTCGACCACGCGCCATCGGAGGTCATCGACGACCTCCTTGTCGTTTGACGTCCCCTGGGACGCCCTGTACGCGGCGATGCTCTCTGCAACGAACTTTCGCCTGCCTGCTTGCATCTTGGAAGTTCGTGCGACCGGCTCGCACAGCGATGTGCCGGCACGACTGGAGCACGCAGACAAACACTCCTTTTGGAAGTGGGCCTCTGCCGAAGCAATTGGCCGCAGGCTCCCTCCCTCTATCTCTCTCTCTCGTGTGTGTGTGTGTGTGTGTGTGTGCGACGGTAGAGTGACTGACGGCACCTCACGCTGCACGCGTCAGGCGTATGCGTGTTTTCTTACCGGCGTGTCTTTCTGTCACACGCGCTGCACAAGCCAATCTGCGTCGTGCTGAGTGAACGGGAGAAGAACAACAGTAACAACAAAAACACAGATGGGAAAAGGCAAAGGAACAGATGGGGCGCCGCCATCGAAGGGGTGTGCGTGTGGGTGTAGGATGGTGTGTGCGCGTGTGTGGATGTGGGGCGCTCTTTGATTGGCTGCCCTTCACAACGAGCGAGGTGGCGACGTTTTCATAACCGCACGTCTGTGCGCGGTAATGAACAACAACGGCACGAACAAGAGAGGGATGCGATGGCGGAAGAAGAAGAGGGCAGAGATGACGGTGGTGGTGTGGCGTGGTCATCGATAAGCAACGACACACACACACACACACGAGATGAGCATGAGAGAGAGAGGGAGAGCCGCAGATATGGCTAGAGCTGGAAGGCCGCCACAGCACACATACATAGAGAGAGAAACAAAATGCGCCCGTCCTCCCTCCTTCCCTCCCTCCCTCATCTCTCTCTTTTGGAAAAGCGCAGAAGGGACCGCAGGAAGAGACGAAACACGTAAGGAGGCGACACGCCGTGCACAGCGTCCTCACCGTGCTTGCGACTCGGTCTACCGCTTCACTCGATTCGGCCCATCTTCGCCTGTTTCGCTTTCGCCTCCGGACGCGATGCAAGGCAGCAAAAGCACACGTACACTGATTGCGAGCCGACGTTGCGCATGCAGTATTGCTTTCGTACTTTCTCTGCCTGTGGGTGCCAGACCACCTGTAGCCGTTGCACTCAGCGCACAAAGTAGGCGCTGGTGAAGGGCACGGGCTGCTCACTCATCGAGCCACGCGCAATCGACGACCACCCATGCTCCCCGCCATCCACCACGTCAGCGGGGAGCTGCACTCGGAATGAAAGCCCCGACGCATCGGACGCGCCATGCTGTGCATCCTCGTTGACGTCGGCCAGCATGCCTGTGGAAACGCCGGCGCTCTGCTCACCGCCGGTTCCCGAGGCAGCACTGCCAGCGGCGGTGCCGATGGTACCGCTGGCGCCGGCACCAGCGCGACGACGATGGCTCCCCGGAGGCCGGGAGGCAGTCACCGCCTGTGAAGAGGGTCGCAGCTTCGTGCGCACAAAGCGAAGGAGAAAGAGCTTCACGAGCACTGGCACCATGAAGAAGTCGCGGATACGGTACTGCGTGAGAGTGGAATGGAAGGCGGCGTCGAACATCGGATCGGAAAGGAGCCACAGTGTGCCGCTCAGATAGGGCTGCGGTTGGGGTGACTCTACCGTGGCTGGCTCGTACTCCAGGGAGAGGCGCAGCCGCACGTGCGCGGCGAGCATGCGCACATCGCTGAGCGACACGTACACCTGCAGATAGCGCCCGCGCGCGATGGGGAGGTCGGCGTTGAGAGACATGCTGAAGTTGCCGCTGTACTCCACCTCGACCTCAGCATCCAGGACGGAGAGCGAGCGCGTTGTGTCTGTGGCGTGCCTCGCGCCGCAAGTATGTGCGGCAGTCACTCCCGCCGCGGCAACAGCCGAGGAAGGCCCTGCTACTGACGAGCTCGGGTCAGCTCCTCCGTGCGCCCCACTGCTGCTGCTGAGGCGAACAGAGTGTGCCATGGGGCCTGTTACATTGCGCTCGCGTCCAGCTGTCCCTGCCCCTGCCGCGGCGCCGGATTCATCGCCTGAGCTTCGGTACCGGAGGCTAGTCAGCATCGACGGGTCCGTCGATGAGCGGACAGTTGCGTTCACGGCGTCCCCGCTGACGTCACTTTGCCGCTCTGCGCTCACTGTTGAGGCCGCGAGGGGCTGCATCGGATTCGTGTACGAGAACGACCCAACCGACACGGGCGATTGAATTGGAGGATTTTGTGGCTGCTGCTGCTGTGTCTGTTTCCCTAATCCACTCAGGTTGCCTAGCGGCATCACTCCAGCGACGCGCTGCTGTGCCACCGCCGCAGCGCCGCCAGGACCCATGCTGTCCAAGGAGGCCATGCTCCCAAGACCACCAGCCAAAGGTGCAGCAGGCGCGGCGGGGGACAACGCGGACGCTCCCGTGACGCTCGCAGCGGTGTTGCCGCTGCCCCCGCCCCCGCCGTGGGAGAGGTACAGCGCCTTGATCACAGGAGGTTTGCCACCCCAGTCTTTGACGCGAAAGTCGGCGAAGGAGGCGATGCCCTTGTCTTCTAGCAGCGCGCTAATCTGCTCCTCCAGCTGCGCCTTTAGGGCGTTGAGGAACGGCAGCTCGGACAGCACTTCGGCGCTGCTCACGCTGTCAGCATCGCCGTCGCACACAGTGCCGTCACCGCTCGCGGGCGCATCGAATTTCTTTGAAGCATCGTTTTCTAAGGGCGCGCCGTGCACTGGCTCTGGTGGAGGGGATGAGACACTTGCGCCGCCTCCTGCAGCGGCCGCCTCTGCAGCCGCTCTTGCCTGCTGCTCAGCCAACGCGCCGTGCAGCATGTCCAGTACCGCATTCACGAAGCGTTGCAACCACAGCGTGCCCTCAGCATGGCGCCGCGGGATGTGCGTGCGACGGGTCGGTATGTGCCGAAGGCGCTGCTTCTTGATGGCCAAGAGACCAATAAGCCCGGCAACAAACAGCAGCACATGAAGAACGGTGGCAAGCATGTCTGGTGCTTGTGCACGTGCTGGCTTGTCGTGAGTGCGAACGGCTCACTCGCTTGCCGGCAAGCGGTGGGAGAGGAGGCTCGCCCGGTACTATTGTGCCGCAACGTGTGCGCGTGTGTGGGTGTATGTAATCTAACGCGGACGCAAAGGACGGGCTGCGCAGTGGTGATGGGGCGGAGGAGGACCAGCACAGAGATGACGGGCTAAGAGGCGACGCGAAGGGCAGTCACGTCAGGTGCATCGACGGTGGGGCAAAAAGAAACACGGCTGGCCTCAGAGGCCCATCAAGGCAACCTGCAGACGGAGCAGCTGCGGCGGTGTGAAGTGCACGAGGGCGCGAGCCCGTGGCGGCCAAGGAGCCGGCGGAAAGATGAAGGAGGGAGGAAAAGTGGCGAGCAGCCGGAAAAACGACAGCCTCGTTCTGCTGCACGACTGTATCGGCAGAATGACGCAGGCCTTTGATCCCTTCCTCCTCTTCCTCCTGCGCTCTAATGTGCGCACGCCTTCCTGTGCCCCCAACCACCCACGTACGTCCGCCTTGTACCAGAGAGTGCCGAAAAAAAAAGAAAAAAAAAGGGAGCGCTGGTAAACACCAAAGCAGCCCCATGCAGCGGAAGACACAGGCGCATCAGCGCCGAGTTCTACCGTGCGATCGCTTTTTGTTGTTATACTGATGTACACACCGTCTGCAAGCGGAGACACAGCGGGCTGCGCGAGCGACGGACTGAGCGCTGGTGAGCCTGCCTCAAGACATGCATCAGACGACAAAAGAGATCGATGCAGATAGGCAGAAGGAAAGGTAAGCCGACATGCGCACAGAGAGATGCGAAGAAGCAATGCAGCGTTCCTGCCTTTCACATATCTTCCCACGCGCCCATCCCACCACGTACAAGTCAGCCGATAGATGCAGGCAACCACCGCTCACCTGGCCCTGCTGCACCACGGCACCATCCCCGACCCTCTAGAACGAACCGCCCTGCCGTCGAATCGGGGCCGTGCGTCGTACGGGCTCGCCCTCTCCTCCCTCGGCCCTTCGTCAGGTACGTGCTGCGCGACCGGCGCCAGGCGGCCTTGCGTGAACTGCATGCCTTGACCTGTGCGGGCCGCGTCCAGGCTCCTGCTCGAGGGCGGTGGCGGTGGCGTCTGCCGTGCGGGTAGTAGGGGATGGGTCTAGGCGCATGCCCGATGAGCTCCGGGAGGAGGTTGGCCAGCCTCAGGCCAGGGCCCTCGCTGAGGCCCTGCACCCGGCCGGCACGCCGTGCCTCTTCCTAAGTCGCTTCAAGCCGCGGCATTGCATGATAGGGTGTGGGGACTCGCCACACATGTGAGCCTGGAGAGGACTCGCTGGTGCAACTCGCGGTGCTGGCGTGATGCCTCCGGCGTCTGCGCCTCATCAGCCCACCCGGTCACATGGAGAGGATGCCGCATGCTTCGCGCGCATGCACTGTGGGGCTGGTCGGTTTCGAGTCTCTTCGCACCTTTCTCGTCCAGCAGTCGCGCTCTGCCAGCCTCGGGATGCTTTGGTCGGATGCGATACGCCATGCCAGCCGTACTTGACAGCTCGTGCGCACAGCGCTCGCACTCTTGCATCCTGGGCTCTGCGTCAGGACGGCGTTGCTGCCTGGGGATGGGGGGGCTCGCTGTTATTACATTCCATTTCCGTCGATGCCATGGGGGCGTGTCTGGACGGCTTGCCCGCATGTGCCGCGGCAGATGGGACGCTGCCGTGAGCCTGTGGCGGCAGGGACACTCCGCCTTCTCCCGAATTCGCACACCTTTCACCGCAGTGGGTGCGCTGAGCGGAATGGGCCCGCGGAGAGGCATGTGCCTGGGCACGAAGGGCTCACAGCCTGCCATTCTGAAGGGGGGCGCAGGGGGCAGCCACAGACACCGAACGGAGGAGGCTCACGCAGCGCAAGGAGCACATGTGCACTCACATCATTGCACGCAAGGCCACAGCGTGAAATGAGGTGTGCTCTGGGCCTCGAGCGATCCGCAAATCTCGCGTAGCGTCTTCGGCGCAGCGCCAGAGCGGACGCTCTCATAGCAGAAGCACGCGGGGGCGGGGGGGGGGAGTACCACGATGCTAGCGGAGGAGCAGCCAGCGCAGCATCCGCACTCCATGCGACCCGTATGGAGCTGGGCGACGGTGGACTCCTGTCGCTCGGTGAGCTCAGAATCCTTGCTCATTGGTGTGGAACGGTGGCCGTCGAGTACCTCTCGTTGTGGCGTGCCGCATCCTGCACCGCGATTTTGGGGGGATGCCCGCATGGCGGCTGAGAAGCGGTGATCGGATCGCTGATCCATGCAGTCGGCGTCGGCTCCACTGACATTGCTGATTTCGCAAACTTGCCAACTTCCTCATCGTACTGCAGCGTCCAAGGGGCAAAGACAACCGAAAATGAGAGGCGCTTGCGACGGGATCGTAGCGCCCGCAGTTGTGCCAAGGTACGCCGCCATAGGCCCTCTTCGGCCGTTGCGCGGCCCGTGAGGAGGGAGAGCGGCCCCGCAACAGCAGCCACGCTTGCTCCTCCGTGCCTCGGATGAGAGGCGTGCCCTCGCAGCAGGCCAAGCCCCCGCTCTACTGCTCCACACCCAGCGGGTCCGCCACAAGGATGAAGAGGAGAGGGCCTAGGACTGACCCTTGCGGGTCTCCGCATGCAAGTAATCCATGACCCAGCGAGTACGGTACGGGCCTACAGCTTGACTCTCCTCAGTGCTGTGATCTACACAGCCGAAGACGCGAGCGTAGGGTCTGCAAGCGCCGCTCCGATTTTCGCACCTGCCGAGCACGCTGCATGACTTTGCGGAGGAGCAAGTACAGAGGTCCGCGGTGGAGCGGCGGGGACGGAAGTCAGGACGCTGCGGTCGGGGACGGGGGCTTGCCTGCCAGATGGTCGCGCAGTCGTCGCGAGCTCATTCGTTCGAGCGGCTTGCATAGATTCATGGTCAACGTCGCAGGGCGGTCGGGCGCGGGACCGCCGTCGGGCTTGTGCGGTTTCAGGAGGGGCTCACTGTGCCCCTCTTTTCCACGTAGCAGCGACGCGGCCTGTAGCGACCCTCTGGCTTTAGATGTTCAGCCGCGCTCTCCCTACCGCGCACCGGGAGGGCCTTGACGCTGTCGCGGTGAATTTCGTCGACGCCCGGCGCGGGGCCGCGGTGGACTCCACGGTGTGCCATTTTCGAGCTCACCCACCATGAGCGGTCTGAGAGGCGCGGACCTGCGTCTCGGTGGGACGCAGAGGAGGGGCGCACTGCCGGATGTCGCCTCGACGTCTGTTGGTGCGCCTTTACCAATGCGCTGGCCTGCTCTCGCGCACTCGGGTGGCGGCAGCCTTGTCGCATTGCTGGCGTGTGCGTTGCAGGGGGACGTGGACAGACTCAATCCGTGCCCATGATCGAGGGTCTCTGGGGGGTGAGAGGGCGTTGCAGGACTGTGTCCACCCTTCAAGGCTGGCTTGTTGGAGCTCTTTGATGAGCATATCGGAGATGACGATGCCCGGGAGACACACAGGATACCCTCTCGAGAGCTGCTTCCCATCGCGTCAGCTCTGGCGTCCAGAACGGCTTATAAGCAACTGCGCCAGATGGGACAGCTTTCTGGAGGACTCGGCCACAAGTCTCGCGATGAAGTTCACCTCATCCTCGCGTGACCCGTTGCAGCTGTGCATGCGTGGGGTCGCTGTGGCGGCGTCGGCGGTGTGCCGTGCCGTGGTGTGACTATGGCTTGCACACGTCAGGTGCTCATCATTGGGCCAATCGTGTGGGGTGGTCCCCTCCCTGGCCGGCTGGGTCGTCATCTCGTGTCGGACACCGGGCGGCGCGAGCCGGCCCCCGCCCCGATGGCGTGTGGGCTGCGTGCGACGCTGCCTGGTGTGTGATGGAGAGCCTCCCGTGCCGCGAGGTGACTGTTATGTGTGCAGCCCGAGGTGGTGTGTGTGCGCCCAGCAGGGACGTGGCAGCACAGCCGCGACGCCGCTGCTGCGCCGTTGTCGTTTAGAAGAAAGTGAGGGCGTACATCTGACCATATGTCCTGTTTTATGTGCTCGGAGACACCACCGTCGCCCTTCTCTCCCGCGACACCGGAGCGTTGAATGCCCGCGAGGCCCACTGCGCCCCAAAGGCCTGTCGGGGTGAGAAATGCGCCTCTCTTGCCGAATACAGATCTGCATCGGAGGTTCGCCAAGGAGCTGGGCCAACTAGCACTGTCTGGTGTCGTTCAGCCCACCGTAATGCCACCGCGTACAGCGCAGGCCAGACCCATGGATCATGCTCAACATCACTGCAACGCGGCAAAGGCAGAGAAAACAGGTGGTGGATGCGCATACTTGCTGAATCCTCGACGCAAATCATAGCGAGCTGGTTCAAGCGTGATCGTGGCTGCAACTCTCTTCGGTAATGCGCCAGCCCAGAGTTCTCCGCTGATGCCAAGAGTCCGCAAAAAGACCCGGAGGGCATGCTGCCGGCTGCTTGGCTTCCCCACACACGCAGGGTGAAATACTGGGGCCTGTGGCTCAGCACTGAGGTGGTCCCCGCATCATCCGAGATGTATATGAGGTGAAGGGAGGGAGAGAGACCAGAGCAACAACAATAGGGAAAGCATCGGAACGCCCACGCACCGACACCCACACGGAAAAGGCGGGCGGGCGGGCGGGAGGAAGGAAGGGAGGGAGGGAGGGGGAGGGGGGCGATAGCGAGACAAGACAGGGAAATGGCGGCATGCAAAGGACACAAAGACAACCCCCCAAAAAGAACAAGAAGAACCCTGATACCCACCCGAGGAAGTGGGAGAAATGAAAGAAGGAGAGGGGTAGGGGGATAATAATAATAAATAGTGTCGATGATAATGAGTATTGGTGCATGTTTATCTATATTTGGTGCGTGTGCGTGTTACCGTTCGAAGATGATGGTGACCGTTTTCTTTTTTTTTGTTGTTATAGTTTCTGCTTGTGTCTGTGTCTGTCTGTGTTCCTGTGTGCTGGCTGCACTCCTAGTATATATTTCTGGGTAGTTATTACCGTGTCGACAAGCAAAACACACACCGACAGACAGACATAGACACACATCTATATATATATATATATCTTTCCGTACATACGCATACACACACCTTTCAGTGCCTCGTACGGGTTACTTAAGTACCCCGAAAGAAGCAGAAAAGAAGACAAGAACAAACACCCAAACAGCGGTCAACGAAAAAGACACCCGCCGTCACAACCTCCTCCTCCTCCTCCTCCCTCCGAAAAAAAAAAAACGGAGCAACAAAACCTTGCAAAGAACGTGCACACACAAGACGAGGGAAAATAAGAGGCGCGCAGGCAGAGAAAGAAGGCAGGCAAATCCAACGCAAGAAACAAAAACAAGAAAGAGGAGAGCAAAACACACAAACACCCCCCCCCAAAAAAAAAGAAAAGCTCACAGATGAGTACACACACACACACAACGACCAGAGAGGGAGAAAGAAGAACAAAGGAGCGGGTGCGTGACGAAGAGAGAAGGATGATGATGTTCATGATAATGATTAGACAAGTGTGCAGGCTTCGGTGACCGAAAAAAAAAAGGAGGTTCAAGGCTGTCGTCGATTTTTTTTATTTATACTCTGCTGCTATTTCCACAGCTCGACATCGAGC
>NC_009404.2:154381-212378 GCF_000002875.2 Leishmania infantum JPCM5 | reverse complement strand
CCTCTCGGAGCTGCTTCCCATCGCGTCAGCTCTGGCGTCCGAACGGCTTATAAGCAACTGCGCCAGATGGGACAGCTTTCTGGAGGACTCGGCCACAAGTCTCGCGATGAAGTTCACCTCATCCTCGCGTGACCCGTTGCAGCTGTGCATGCGTGGGGTCGCTGTGGCGGGTGTGACGGTGTGGGCGATTCGCCCTCCCGCTGTGGGGCGCTTTCGTGTTGCGGTGGTGACCGGGGTCCACGCGTCCTCGCTTCTGTGCCGCTTCGGTGGGCATGGCAGTCTTTGCGGATGAATTCGGCGATCAAGGCGCGGTGCCGGTGTCCAGTCCACGTTGCCGAAAGAGCAGTGGAAGAGAGACACACCCTAGCGCCAGCACCAGCGCGAGCACGAAGTGGGTGAGATCCTCCGAAAAGAGGCGACCAAAAACAGCAGCAGCGGCAGTGCGCGTAAGGAAGCAAAAAAAAAAACGGGGAAAAACAGGAAAGCTCGCGAGTGCGCTTAAATCTACGAAGGGGGAGGGAGGGAGGGGAAAAAAGAGAGGGGCGTGTATGTGCGTGTGTAGTGGGAACACTACGACTATGCGAGCCGTGTAAGACGGTGGCGGTGCTTTTAGTGGAAGATGTGCACGTGATCCGTGCATGGCAGCATCGTCCGGTGGCTGAGAATGAGAGAAATCGAACAGAAGGGAGAGGCGTATATGTCTTCGCGTCCGCGTGCGTGTGGAAGGTGTTGCCCGAGGACAGCGACTTTCAAAGCCGTGAAGGTAAACCGCCACATGCATA
Organism: Leishmania infantum JPCM5; assembly: GCF_000002875.2. Classification (NCBI taxonomy): domain Eukaryota; phylum Euglenozoa; class Kinetoplastea; order Trypanosomatida; family Trypanosomatidae; genus Leishmania; species Leishmania infantum. Next base: position 211,596 of record NC_009404.2, on the reverse strand, counting down.
GATCCTTCTAAACGCAGGTCAATGGAAAGCGAGCGAGAGAGGGATTGGGGCATTCGTATCGGCCAGCCACCTTAGCGCAACCACCCACATCAATGTCTCCTTGCAAGGGGCACTGACACGGCTTCCTGGCCCTCATCCTTCCCTCGGCGGCTGCGCCTCCCTCTCGCTCCGCGTTGGGTGATCACCGCGTGCTGCTGAGAGCGCCACTGCTGATGGCGTGAGCGGCGCAGCAGCAGGGTAGGAGGTGGTCCGAAACGGCGAGGTTCCATCTCTGTCACCACCACCGCCTAGCCCTGTTCGCCGTCTTCATCATTCTCTTGGTGGCTGTTGACGACAAAGTCTTGCGCCGGAGGCTCAGCACACTCCTCTGAGACGGCTACATCACTTGCCGTCGAACTAGCGGCTCCAATGGCTGCGGCACGTGGCACGTGCACGCTCTCGTCCCCGTCACCGCCGGTGATCACCCTCTCCAGTGCTCTCCCAAGCGACTCCATACGGTTCTCCAGCGCCGTCACCCCCATGAGCACGCGATCAGTTATGCTCGCGCTGGATGGAGGGGCCTCCGTCCGCGGCGGCGCCAGAGACGGCGCGGACGGGCGGCGTTGGGCGCCGAACGCGTCCACAACGTCTTCGGCGCCATCCGCGCCCATTTCGTTGGGCGTGAGCTCGCGGAAGAACCTGTCGTTGTTCCAAATTCCGTAAATGCACTTCTCAGAGCCGGGGAGGCAGAGCTTGCCACGGCCCTGCTTCTTGCCGCAACGCCAGTTGCCGACAAACACCTGCCCATTCGCGAGAGTCTCGCGGCCTTTGCCGTGCCTCTGCCCAGCTTTCCACTGCCCCGAGTAGCGATCGCCCCTCAGGGTGGCGTAGGTGCCCTGGCCCTCCGGCTTGTCGTCCGCGTACATGCCTTCGTAGATGTCCCCCTGTACAAAAAGATACACACCACGGCCGGAGCGCTTCCCTTGGCGCCAGTTGCCGCGGTACACATCCCCGTTCCTGTAGTGCTTCTCGCCAAAGCCGTCGGGGGCGCCATCACGCCACTCGCCCGTGTAGACGTTGCCGTTGTTGTAGTGCTGACACCCGTGGCCATGACGGAGCCCCGTCCGCGGATTCACCTGGCCGACGTAGCGTCCAAAGGCGAACATGAGCTCTTTCGTTTCGAAGTCGGCAGCCTCATCGCTGGACTCGTCGCCACTGTGCGAAGAAGAGGAAGACGAGGTAGATTTCGCGGGTGGAGAACACCTGTCCTGCTTGCCAACGTTAGCACCCACTGGTGCACCTGCGCCGCTCTGAACAGCGTTGAGGCCAGAGGTGCAGGGCTGCGAGCGCGCTTGGGCGATGTCTGAGGACACAACCTTGCCCACGAGCAACGGCTCCATTGAGTCGGCTACGTCTGACAGCGTGGCGGCGACCGACTTCGCCTCGGCTACACTAACGGAGACGGTGGAGGCACCAGAAGCGGTCGGGGGCGGCGGTGCCTGTGGGCTCGTGTGAGCAGTCGCGTCTGCTGCGAGGGAAGCGTTAGTGGTTGTTTCTGCAGAAGGCCGCTGCGCAGCAGCGGTGGGGACGTGGGGTTCACTCATGGCTGTACCTTGGTAGTTCACTCTGTTCGGGTGCCAAAGAGAGACGAGGAGGGGAGGGGATGGGAAACCGGGAGAAGGCTGCTACGCAAGGTCTGTTGAGTGAGTACGCGGTGATACTCCGTAGCGGAAACGATGGGATGCGTGCGTGCGTGCGTGTGTGTGTATACAGATCTATACATGCATATATATATAGAGAGAGAGGATGGCGTGAGAGAGAGAGAGGGTGGTGGTGGTGGAAAGCGCAGGGAGGAGCATTAGCAAAGAGCGCGAAGAAGGTGGCAGAGGTTCCCCCCATTTTCTGTTTTCTGCCTCGCCCCTTCATATCCGCACAGCCGACGTCTCGGGAGAACGCAGGGGTAAGAGGGATCACGTCAGCGGAGAAGGGAGGGAGGGGCAAGGGGATGAGAGATGCACACTCCACCCGCACCCTACGCGCCACGTGCGCAGAGCTATCCCCATCTCCTTTTCGTCTTAGCTGTTGCAGCACCCGGTGCTGCGCGCGGGTGCATCGGCAAACCCTTTGGCACTGCCGCCTCTGTCATTGTTTTTTTTTTGGTTGTGATCTGAAGAGGCGGTGGTGATGGCACGTACGCACACAAGATGAACACGCGATGAACAAACAACACACCTGCCCACACCCGTTGGGGAGAGCGACCGCGAAAGCAAGGCCGCCATGGGAGGTCTTGGTAGGCTGTAAGGGTGGGGGTGCAGGTGGGGGGGGATGACGCTCACATGTGTGACGTGGGCATGGAGAGGGAGTCGGTAAAGGAATACACATAGAGGTACTCGTAAATCGCACTATGCGTGTGTGAGCGAAAAAAAAAACGCCCAAGAAATTGAAGGCGCACAGGCGGACAGAGATGCACGCTGGCACCGATAGACCTGACACTCCCCAACGTCCCTAACGCACACAGAGGCAGAGGCAGAGAGGTCGGTCACCCATGCACAACGGGCGAAAACGACAAGAGGGTCGCACGATCTCACCACACAAACAACAAAAAGGTTATTGTGCTCACATAAACGTTTTCGAGGTGGTCATGACGGCGCGAGGGCATCGCCCAGTGCATCCAATCACGCGGCCCGGCTCACCCACTCTCTGCATGTGAGCGGAGGCCAAGCAGCCCCCCACCTCTGCCGCATGCCAGACCACTTCTGGTGCTGACAGGGCCAAGCACCCACTACGCAAGGAAGGTGAGAGCGATGCATCGCTGATGATGTCGGCGTTGAATCGCAGGATGGCGTCGCGTCAGAAAGGCCTGCGAGGCAGGGGGTAGGTGGGCCAGTCGAGTTGGAGTCAGGGGCCGTCCTCTCGCATGACTGAGCCGGCGCATTGCTGTAACGCGCGTGCCTACGACATGCTTCGCACCGCGCGGTTGGGCACCTGTGACACGTCCGAGGTAGAATGAAGTTCGATTAACGTTCCGTGGCAGCGAGCAGACATGTTGAAATATATATATGTACATATTTCCAAGCGTGCAGCAGCCAAATGCGAACGTTTCAAGTGTGGGCTTTTGCCTAAGGGGGGGGGCGGGCTGGCAGGCGGGGGAAGGGGTGTGCGGCTACGCGCAGAGCGGGGAGAGACATGAACACGCGGCTCAGTGGCGTCGCGTGGGGTCGGCGCGCCGCATCCACGGCGGCGGGCATTTGCATGCCAGCGCACCACAATGCCTCCCCCCCTAAGGTGAGAGGAGCAGATAACTATCTTCCGAGTTCATTATCGTTTTCGACGCCAACGCCGCCAGAGCACCTTCGTGAAAGGTTCGAGTTGCGCTGCCTGTCTCATCCTCACGGGCGGCAGTTGGGCGAGGCGGGAGCAAGTGCAGTGCCTTGCCATTGGGAGTGCACGCGGGCTGCGGCGATTGCCGCCTCGCCTCCACGCCGTCCTCCCCCTTCCTGTCCTGATTCATACCAGCATTACCGCTCGCGCGGGCGCCTTGCTCTACGCTGGGCTCGAGACAAACAGCATCCCCTGTGACGGCAGCTACAAACGCCGGTGACGTATCCATGAAAAATGCAGGCAAAGCCCTCGTAACGATGACGTGGCCGTCATCCGCGCTTGCGCCCTGATCCACAGACGTGGAGGCAGAGTAGACACAGGGCACAGGCTGGGCCCGCACTGCTGTTCGACTGAACTTTCGGTTTCGCGGCGCTGCTTCCACTCTCCGCGGCGTTGCGGAGCCGCTCGATGCGCCTTCAGAGGCTTGCAGTGGCGTGGCGTGCCTCCACGGTAGCGTTCGGTCGCCCGGTCCGTCGGACGCATTCGAAGACTCCAACACTGCCGACAGCCACGGCGACCTGGCCCGCTGGGCGTGAACGGCGCCGCTGCCGTTGCTGCTGCACAGCCCACGACCACTCCCATGCAGCGGCTCGCTAATCACCAGCGGCAACGAAAGGCTCCCGGTGAGCGAGGCAACGCTAGCCGGTAGGCTTGACGGCATAGCGGTGCTGCCCGCGGCTACGTCCACGCCGCCGGCAGCAGCAGCGCCACGACCGCGGAAAGAGCCCTGAGGCATCTCGCCAGACGATTGAGTTATCAGGGTGTTGTCTGTGCCACTATCGCTGCTTTCGGGCCGGCGGCGCGGGGAGGAGACAGAGGAGGCGGCGGCCTCGGTAGCCTCACTCTTCACGTCAACGTACCAAAAAGACTGGTCCTGGCGTTCGGCGGCGCTGTCCGACGCCCCTCGCAGAGTCTCCTCCAGCGATTCCTCTTGAAAGCTCCCTTGGCCACTCAGAGGCGTCGAGGACGCCTTCATAGGAGCCTGGAAGGTACTGCCACCGCTGCCGCTGCTCGCGCTGTCGTGGAGGGACTCTCCTGCGTAGACGGCCGCGGACGTTGGGGTGCGCGCTCCTCGCTGCCGGACATTCATTTGCGCCGCCCACTTCGCCGCCTCTCCCGCAGTGTGGCGCGCCATCGCAGTCTCCCACGACTCCAACGTCTGCGTGTACTTGCGGTAGCGCATGAGCACCAGCACGTACACAACAAGCAGGATGAAGGCGGTGCTGGCGAGCATCAACTCCACCTGCAGTCGCCACAGCTTGTTCGTGGCAAGGGTCCACATGATGGAGTCCTTCGCTGGAAGAGTGGACGACGTCTCTAACCGTAAAAGCCGGGCGCACGCAAGGCGCCCAGCGCGTAGCAAGCCCTGTAGAGCGTACAGTACGCAGAGGAGCAGAATGCGCACCGCATACACCACGCCCACTAGTGGTGCAAGCACCGCTGAAGCAGCGGCGTCGGCAGCGGTACTGTCTACAGCAGTGCTGCTGACGCTCCCTGCGATGCCCAAACCGCTCCCATTCGCGGGAGCAGCTGTACTTGGCGCAGTCAGCCACCGACTGGACAGGCTGCCGCCGCTTCCAGCCAGCTCGGCACTCCACGTCCACCACGAGGCCGCCCACGTGTGCGCTTGCCGTTGATAAAAACTGAGTGTGGCCGCCACAACAAACATGCTCCAGTTCTCCGCCCGCGAACCCATGGGAAAGTCCTCGAGCAGTTGGCGACACTCGAGCGGAAACACGTCACTTGTGAAGCCACGAGCTAAGTACGGCGCGTTGGACAGCCGCCACTTCGTTGTGTTTCGAGCGCCTGCTGAGTCTGGCGCAATCATCGGCGGATGCCAATCTTTCGCCTTTACTGTTCCATCCCTAAGCATACACACGTCCCGCGAAATCCCGCCCGCCGTGATGCTTTCGCTCTCGCGTGCCACATGCGGGGAAGCAGCGCCGTGTTGCGAGGCGTTCGTAGCGAGTATGCTCGTGCTGGCAGTGGGTGATGAAGACGGCAAGGGGGTGGAGGAAACCGAAGGGGGCGGAGCCGCGGCGACGTGTGGCGGCGCCTTTGCCGTCTGGTGGTCGGCCGTGACCTCCTGAGGCGCCGCGGGGAAAGGTGCTTTACCCGGCTTCACCGACGAAGAAAGATCCGTGATGGTGATGGAGATGGGTGGGTTCTGTTCGTGCATGCAGTTCACGAGGCGCCAGCGGCGCCTCCGCGCTTCTGCGCTGGGAATGGAAATCCACGCGTGCGACCGCAGATCCAATACCGCGGCGTCGGAGTAGATGTACGCCTCGAGCTTCTGCCAGCTGGACGCGGTCATACCCAGTTGCGCCGATGCGCCGCCATCACGAGAACCACTACCGCTGAGCTGCTGCTGGGGCTCTCTCTCATCGATTTCAGAGGGGAAGTAGTCGTCACTCACAAGTTGAATGACGTGCGTGCCGCCGCCCTCAGCGGCATCCATTGCACGAGTCCGGAGCGCACGCACAGTTGCACCGACGCGGATCCACGACGGATCTGCGTCCGTCGAATGAAGTGCGTTACAGACCGTAAAGGGAGGGGAGGAGGAGCAGCGCGAGAATACAAGGTGGTCCGCGCACGTGTGCTAGCTGCGCACTTCACGCCCCAAAGTAAACGTGAGCCTGAGCTGCTGGTGAGAGACGGACAGGGTGGGGTGGGGGGTGATGGCGTATGTGTCTCTGTTGATGGCCCACTGAAGCTGTCGCCTTTTATCTTCGCCGCCACTACAAGCGAGAGGGAGAGTGTAGAGAAGAGCGAAACACACAAAACAGCGAAACTTGCGAAGGCTGCTGTATTTCAAAATGGAAGCAGCGGAAAGACGGAAAGCGAATAGATGAAGCACAAAGAAAGAGAGCGTGCGAGGACAGCGTTGCTGGGTTACCTTGTCTTCTTTTTGTCCAGGTGGGGGAGTCGGAGGGGCAGGGAGACGGCATGACTCCATCTGAGCGTGGCACGAGCTGCGCATGCGTCTTTTTATCCCACCCCCAACTCACAGAGAAAAAGCTTGAGAGCCGAGATACTGCGTTGTGGAAGATGCGCCGGCCGTCGTCGCCGGCGGGCCATCTTGCATCAGCCACATGCCTGCCGCGCAGAAGCGAACACCTTTGACGTGGTTCGTGTTGCTCGTATTTGCCTTTGTGCCAGTGAAACCGTTACCACCGTCTTTATAGATATTACACGCGCAGATGTGGGAGACGTCAGAGCTTCGCTGCAACACAAGAAACGGATGACCTCCGTCTTTGCTTACAGCGCCAAAATAAAAAGCGAGTGCGGAGGTCACCCATCACGCACCGGTACCCGAACATCACTGCCCGCCCACCTTCCCTCCTCCTCTTCTTCCCTTCTCCCCCATAGATGCAGGACATGGCCACGCAGAGGAGCACCAGCGTGGTTTCCTTCCGTTGCCTTGCTGGAGTCGCTCAGCGGTGGGCAGAGCCCTCGTTCGGCGAGTGGCTTTTGTGCGTCCCCCTTTCAGCTTTTCGCAACAGTCGTTTTTGCCATCGCGTCGTCCTTTGGTGCCCGCGGGAACCAGTGAACGCAGCAGGAGAGAGCGAGAGCAAAACGAAAGCCCATCGCATCCAGAGCGCGGTCAGCGAGACGGAGGCAAGAGAGGAGAGGGAGGGGTGGGGGGGGGGCTGGTGAGTGTGGAGAGGCGACCAAGAGGCGCACGGATGTCAGCTCAGCACAGCGAAAAAAGGAAAAAAAAACGGCGGCATCGAGACAGCTCCCCTCCTCCGGCTCCCGGATCGCATCCTCGCTTCCTATGCCGTGCTTCGCAGTTTGCACTGCTGCTGACTCAGCTCACTCCTTTGCGGTGCTGCGGAGGGTGGGGAGTGCTCAGAGTCACTCACAGCGCAAGCCCCTCTTCTGCTACTGACACAGCCACTTGCGGCGCGTCATGTTCACTTAGGCAATTTTTTTTTTTGCGTCCGTTCTCTATGTATGTGCGTCGGCCGTATCTTCTTTCTAGTGTGGTTGACAGGAGACGCACCCCCCTTCCCACGCTGTCATCACCCCCCTCTCTTCCACCCTTCCTACTACGTCCGTTTCGCCTCTGTTGAGCGGCAGCGATACACACATCCGCTGTGAATGGACAGCAGAGAAAGAAGGAAAGCAGGAAAAAAGTGGTGCGATGGCAACACTCCGTCTCCCAGGATGGCCTCCGTGCGCTCTCCCGCTGCATCCGTTTGCGTGTTCGGGGTGAAAACGGAGAGAGAGGTCTGGCGACACAAAACCACAAGCTCCCTTTCCTGGGGCATCCCCGCCACCTTCTTTCGTGTGCCGGCGCCTACGCCATCCCGACGTGTTTGTGTGTGGGGCTGGAGTGGGGTGAGGGGAAGAAAGCACTAAAGAGACGGGCGCCTGCAGCGATCGCGACACACTGGCAGTGAGCCGAGGGCGAGGAACCGCCTGTGCCGCGGCGCGTGACAGACCGCACGTGCGTCGTTCTCAGACACCGCGCTTTTCGTTTTGTTTGTTGCTCTTTCGTCCGTTGCCTTTGCGGCGTGCGCTGCCCCGGGAGGAGGAGGAGGACGAGGAGGAGGGAGGCACATCGGCGTGTGCAATGGCCCCGCACATGTTCGCAGATCACCGATAGGCGTACCCACGAAGAGGGAGAGAGAGCCACACACACACAGATACACACACGCACACGCACGGCCCTTCACGGAGCGCGCCTCGAAGTCCTTCTTTGTGTCTCGCTGTCTGTCGACGTCAGGGGTTGTGTTGGCTCCCTACCCCACGCCGCCGCTCTTCAGCCGCACAAAAGCAGGGGCCGCCATCCACTCCCCCAACACCACCACCAAAGCACGTTCAACAGGAACGCCGCCCCACCCTGCCCCTCTGCGCCCCCATCGAGACGCTACCTGCACGCTTGGCTCAATTGGGCCGAGGCGGGCAGGCGGCGCGCGGTGCACTCCGCGGGCCAATTCACCTCCTTGCCAGCCGCCGCTGCGAAGAAGGCAAGATACGGCGGCGAGGGGTCGAGCGGGGTGGAGACGAACTCGGGGTGGAACTGCACGGCAAGGAAAAACTTGAGCGACGGATTTTCAATGGCCTCGACACGCAGGTTCTCGCCGGCGTCGGGGTCTGAGACGGCGGAGATGACGAGGCCTTGTTTGCGTAGATCATTCAGGTATTTGCCGTGCACCTCATAGCGGTGGCGGTGGCGTTCTAGCACAACCTTGGCGCCGGAGTAGATGGTGCTCATGCGCGAGTGCGGCTCCACAATGTGCACTTCACGAGCGCCAAGGTGCATGTTGGCACCCATGCGCTCTCGGTCGGCGTCCATGATGCGCACCACTTGGCGTGTGCTGGAGGCGTCGAACTCCTCGCTGTTCGCGTCCTCCCAGCCGAGTTGGCTGCGGGCAAACTCGATGAGGGCGACCTGCATGCCCAGGCAGACGCCAAAATACGGGATGTTGTGCTCGCGAGCCAGCCGCACCGCGTTCACCTTACCGTCGATGCCGCGAACACCGAAGCCGCCAGGGACGAAGATGCCGTCGCACTCGAGCAGCGCCGCCTTTGCCTCCTCGGCGTTTTCGCCCTCCAGCTGCTCGCTCTCCAGGTAGAAGACCTCGACGTTGATGCCGAGGGCAAGCTGGCAGTGCTCGAAGCACTGAAGCACAGAGAAGTACGCGTCCGACCCGCCTGTCACGTACTTGCCGACAAAGGCGATGCGGACCTTCTGGTTGTTCGGGTTCTGCAGAATATCCGAGAACTTTTTGAAGGTTTGATAGGTCGGCGCGTCCGTGGGCGGCATGTTTGGCCGCAGGCGCAACTTGTGCAAGAGGCGATCGATCAAACCCTGATCCACAAACTTGACGGGAATCTGGTAGAGGCAGTTCACGTCGGGGGCGCCGATGATGTCCTTGCTCTGAACGCCGCACTGGTCCGACAGTTTCGCTTTCACATCCGCAGCCAAAGGCTGCTCGCTGCGGCACACGAGAAAGTCGGGTTGCAGGCCCAGGGAGAGCAGCGCGCGGCAGCTGTGCTGCGTCGGCTTCGTTTTCTGCGTCCCTCCAAACACCGGAAGGTACGTCGTGTGCAGGAGGCAGAAGTCCTCTGGCAGAATAGAGTAGCGCAGCCGGCGCAGTGCCTCGACAAAGGGCTGCGATTCCATGTCGCCTACCGTGCCGCCCAGCTCAATCATGCAAATCTCCGGCCGCTTGTTTGAGCCGCTCATGGGTGTCTGACAGATCTTGAAGATGTGGTTCACAACCTCGTTCGTGAAGTGCGGGACAAGCTGCACGGTCTTGCCCAAAAAACCTCCGGCGCGCTCCTTCGTTAGCAGCTTCTGGTACACCTTGCCAGTTGTGATGTTGTGGTCGCGGGTCAGGTGCACCGACATCCAGCGCTCGTAGTTGCCGAGGTCGAGGTCCGCCTCACCGCCGTCCTCCAGCACGTAGACTTCACCATGTTCATACGGGCTCATGAGACCTGCGTCAATGTTGATGTAAGGGTCGATCTTGATGCTGCACACACGGTAGCCGGAAGCGTGCAGCAGGGCACCGATGGCACTGGTCGTGACACCCTTGCCGAGGGAGCTGCACACGCCACCGCTCACCACAACAAACTTCACCCGCTCCTCACCCTGGTTCTGCGACAGCAGCAGCGGCGAAGGGAGGTAGTACGCACTCCCCGACGCGGTCTTGCGCTCCTCCATGATTAACAATGACAAGCCAAAGACGCCCTTGCTAGTTCTGTAGCTCAGCGGAACACGAGGAGCACGCGCGCACACGCACACACGACGAGAAGCAAAGAATCGACGGCGACAACGAAACGTCGAGGGACGAGTAAGGACAATACGCTAGCACGTCACTCGATGGGCTTGCTTATGTGTCCTCTGTGGTTGTTCAGCTGGTTCCGTTTTATGCGATGGCTGTGAGAGTGCAAGAGTGAGAGAGGACTCTCTGAGGTGCAGCAGATGGGGGTTCAGAAGGGAGAGGCTGGGGGAGGGGGGCAAGGGGCGGAGATCTGCGGCAGAGCTGCTCGTCGGTCTCAGCAGGACCGAACGCGAGCTCACGGAAGAAACAGCACGAGAATGGTGGGGCACAAGAACGCTAGCGCAGAGGACAAGACGCTTCTTGGCGTGACTGTATGTAATGCTGCGCGTGCCCGGCACTTTACGGTGCAATACGCACCACGAACGTCTTGGAGCGGCCTTCACTTTTTTTTCGTTCCGCTTCCGTCACAGTTTTAGGGTAACTGCGTATGCATCTCTTCTCCCGTACCTCTGCTTTCCGGGTTTGCTTGATTCCGTCGCGCTGTGCTGCGGAACTCTGGGGCGCGGGTGGTGGTGGTGAGGATGGTGGGGTGGGGGGCGGAGGGCTGCAGCCATCCCTCCGCATGGGTCCAGCGCCCTTCCGCATCTGTTTTCGTCTGTGTGTGTGTGCGTGTGTGTCTCTCCCTCGCCTGACAATAGCATCCAATCAAGCAGCCTCACTTTCGCCGTCTTTTTCATCAGCGACGCGCCCCATCAGCATGCTCGCAGTGCTCATTCCTGCGGTCCCCGGGCTTTGCGCGGCGGCACCTCCGACCTTGGCACCTTACCCGCACACAGACACACAGGCATAGATGAGCGCATAAATCCATGCCATCTGCACCCCTCCACGGCGATCCGTGAAACACGAAAATGCGCACGATCGTGCGTGCTATCAGTCTGCATGAAACCAGTGCGTGTACGAGGATTTGAGGGCGGCGCAACTTGCCATCAGCTGCTCGCGGGAGACCGTGCCTGCCGATGATGCTGGTGCCTGCTGTTGCGAGGCTTCAGCACCAAAGGTGCGTGACCGGCCCACGGCCTCCACCTCTGCTGCTGTGGCAGACGGATAGCTGTGGTGCGCCTCGTACAGCTGCAGTGCTGCCTTCTGCCGTCCAGACAGTGCATCCCCCTTTGGAATCATCACCAAGGCATGATAGAGGATTGTGTGCGGAGCTGCCGCCGCTGCAGAGGCGCGATTCGTGGCATCGGGTGCCCCATACACATCCAGCGGAAGAACCTCACCGCTTCGCACACACGGCGGCACGTGCACCGTGCCGAACCCATTCAGCGTCGGTACGTTGACACGACCGCCGAGTAATGCTACTGAGAGCGGCAGTGGCAGCATCGCATGCAGCTCGTGGCTCCTCTCGGGACTACGGTAGAAATAGCGGTGCTCGCTCACCAGCACAGTGAGGAGTAGATCACCAGCATGGCCACCACGCACCCCGTCATGTCCCTGGTGGCGAAGGCGGAAGAGGGAGTTGGACAGGGTACCTGCGGGCACGCTGACCGGCACCTGCACCGCCTGGTGGAGCTGCACGCCACGGCCATCACACGCGCGGCACGGCGGCGCCGGCACGGTCCCCTCGCCACCGCAGTAGAGGCAGCGGCGTTCAATGTGATAGGTGGCACTTGGCATGTGCGCAGAGCCGCGGCCCAGGCACTGCGGGCACTTCCGCGGTGTCCGCAGCTGCTGCCGACCCGAGCCGCGACACGTGACGCAGCGAACATTTTTGTGTATCGCCACCTCCACTTCACAGCCTGCTAGACTCTGCTCGAGGGTGACGCGCAGCAGGTGCGTGATGTCGGTACCGTTCAGCGCCCCTGCTGCGTCCGCTGCCTTGTAGGCGGTGGCGTTTGACGAGGTGGCACCACTGGCGCTCTCGCCGACGCCGGTGGCGTTTCGGAAGGCATCGCCAAGTGCCTCCGCCGTCGGCACCTCGCTGCGACCGGGGGGCCCCGAACTCAAAGCTGAACCGCCAGCCTTTCCCGTGGGCAAGCAGCGACCAACACCGCTGCCGGTGCTCTCGCGGTCAATGGCGTGGTCCACGTAGGTGAACTGCTGGTGCTCCGGGTTGAAGTTGGCGGCCACCTGACCGCCGTCGCACAGAACATGTAGTCGAGCGTCGTTGGAGGCGTAGTAATGACTTGCGTAGTTCGTGCGGAAGCAGTCGTCCTGTAGGCGGGTGTACGCATCCTTCAGCTCCGACAGTCGCTTCTTGTCCGCTGGGTCGTTCGCGGGGTCCTTTAGCTCTTCGACGCGTCGCAGCAGGGCCTGCCGCAGTTCAGTGGTGCTGCGGCGCACAAGGCGTGCCTCCGTGTCTTTGGCGAAGCCCAGCTTGTTATAGAGAGACTCCTGTGGCCGGTCGTGCCCGCGTTGGATCACTTGGAAGCAGCGACGCTGATAGAGTAGAGTGTGCCAAGGCATCCAGGGCCCCGTCGTGCGCACATGTGGGCCAACGCCGACACTCGCGCTACCGCTGCTGCGCCGGTTGCCACCGCACCACCGAACGCTCCTTGGCGCGAGCATAGCTTGCGAAGATGGTCAGAGATACCAAAGGAAGAGAACGAGGAGAAGAAAGGAGAAACGGGGACGTGAGCAGGTGCCGCTGACGTTGGGCTCTGCTGTCTGGGTGCGCGTGAGGGGCGGTGTTGAGTGCGATGAATCGCGACGGCACCGTGACAGCTACGACTCTGTTGCTCGTAATATCCCCTCCTGTCACGCCGCGTGCTGCCTAGAGAGAAGGGGGGGGGTGGGGAGGGGCAGGAATCAAGCAGTGTAATCGTCGGGGTCAGCCCCCCGGTTCGCTGCCAGCACAAACGCGCAAAGTGAGCCGCAAAGATGAGAGCGCGTGTCGGATGTGCGAAGGCACGGAGATGTGAAGCGAGAAAAATGGAAAGAAGAGCGTGAGGTGAAGAGAGACGGCAGCGGCGCTGGAAGGTGCAGCGACATCGGTTTCTTCCTGTTTTGCGTGTTTTCCTCGCCTCCGGGAGGCGTGCATGGCGTTCGTGTAGGACCACGTCCACAACTTCAGCCGCCCTTCCGCTACTCCCAGCCGGCCTCTCGGCGAACACACTTCGGGGCAGCAAGGCAGCAGGGAGGAAGAACGATATCCGAGGCTGCCACTCCTCTACGGAGCACTAGTAACTCCCTCCCTCATCGATTAGGTCTCGAGTTGATGCGCAAAAGCTTGCTCCATAACGCCCATTGACGTTCAATGGCATGATAAGCCTTCACGCTTTTCGTGTGTATGTATGGAGGTCGAGGGGGGCGTCTCTCCGCCTCTCTCGCTACACTCGCGTGGCGCGGCTGAGGCGACGTTTGCACGCTGAAGGGCGTGCATGTTTCATGGGATACGTGTGGGCGCGCCGCATTCGCAGCCGTTGAGCTGGGAGGAAAGGAACAAGGAAAGCAACAGCGGCGTCTGCGATTACAGATAGTGTGTCCATCAACTCAACGACGGGTTTTTGGTGTGTCCGTGTGTGTGTGTGGGGGGGGGCACCAACGTCTCACCGGTCAGACCCACGCCCCCTTGCTTTCCCCCTTCCCCAGACGCTCCTTACTCGAGATCAAACTCATCCTCGTCGAGATCCTTCATGGAGCCGAAGTCCACGTTCTCGACGCCGTCTTCTTCGGCCTCGCCTCCAAACAGCGCCCAGTCCGCGGACTTCAGACTATTATCCCAGAGCTGACGGCCTGACAGTTTGGAGGCGGACACCTTCACCGCTTTCTTCTCGCGCTCCGCCCGTGCCTTGGCCTTCTCAGCGTTGTGCTTGCGGCTCCACTCCTCGAAGAGTTCCCGCGTGACGGCGGCACCGACTCGGATGGTCGGGTCCTCCTCCACTGCGCCGGTGCGCTTTGCGGCCTCAGACGCCATCACCTCGCCGCGGCGCAGCAGGTCCGCCTTCTCCTCTTCCTCGACAGCGCGCGACAGAAACTCCTGCACCTGCTGCAGCACCAGCACAACGCTGTGCATGCCGATGTTCTCCTCGCATGTGCTGGCGATTTGCTTGGTGATGGCGCCGACCGGGATGCGGCGCGCCTTGGAGATGCACTCTACCGCGACAACGCACGGTGCCGATTCCGGGTACTCCTCGGTGGGGTAGGTGATGATCACTCTCAGCTGCGGCGGCTCATCCTGCGTGGCGGCTAAGGAGACGCAGTACGACGGCGGGTCGTCCGAGAGGCGCTCGTACGTGTCGTACATACCCTGCACCATCTCCATCTCCATCTCCTGCATTTCGGTCGGTGGTGGCATGGCTAAGGTGAGCGCAAACGGTGCGCGCCGTTCCGAATACTCGCTAACCTTCTGTGACCCACAGACGTGCCTGCGATGCGCCGTCCAATGTAGCGCGGGCGGCCCGGAGACGCGCGCGAGCAGTATTGACCTCGACAGAGGCGAGAAGGGCTGCGTCACCAGCGATGGCTAACGCCCTGACAGAAGCGTGCAGGAGAAGGAACACGCAAACGCACGCCCTTTCACGACTTGCACGCCGTCCCACTCGCTCCTTCTCAACCTCTTTGGTTTGTCTGTACGCGCTTCCACGCGTACTCTTCGCGTAAATTTCGGATGCGGTGTGCGCGTCCGTGCGTTTTACCTGTGTGTCTGTGTGTTTGTGTGTGTGTGCGTGTGTGATCGACAACGTCGCAAACCTGAGATGCGCATACGTATACATAGAGAGGGCGGAAGGGTGAGCGCATACTTGGCAGAGAAATGGAGCGCAGAACGGGCATCTTCCACGAAGGCCCGCGAGCACGCGCTTACGCAGCGGCACGCCGGCGTCAAAGCACAATCGAAGCGGCGGATGCCGTTCCGTGGGGGCCACTCCGTGAGGCTCAACAGTGAGCCTTCAAAGGCTCCCTCCCCCGCTTCCTCCCTCCCTCGCGCATCAAGTCGCGGGAGCGTATGCACAAGTACCTGGTACCGACGCGCCTTCACAAGGCAGCGCCACGCCTCCGTGCTGCAGTCGCCGTTCCCTTTCGCTGACTTCACTTTTTTGGTGCGCGCACGCACGTGTGTTCACCAGCGCCACGTTCATGTATCGGCTCGTTAGGGCGTGCCAAAAAGAGGCGCGTGATTCCCCTGCAAGCAACGACAACACAAACGCCTTCATTGCCCCACTCGTGATCGTGCGTGTCTGAGGCGACCCTGCCGCCACCGCCACCACCATCATTTTTTTTTTTCGCGTGTGAGCTCGCGCCTTATTTCATGCGAGCCCGGCCCGTCAGCCACGCCTCATCCCACTTGCTACGCTCGTCCAGGTAATGCTCAAAGCTGCCCTTCGCGGAAGTCACCTCATACTTCAGCTTGGGGTTGCCGGCGGGGATCCACAGCATCATGTTCGCCTCCTCGTTGCGCGAGTACACCTTTAGCCCGCCCTTAATGCTCGTCTCCTCGGTGTGCGCGTCCATGACCGTGCCGATGAGCCGCACCGGCCGCGGGTTGTACTCGAAGTTGCACGTGATGGGAGAGCCGATGATCTGCTCCTTGGTGTGCTTCCACGGCTTCATGGAACCTTTCTTGATCGCCTCCATCGCCAACGCGCGCTGAATGCGGGCAATCGGCAGACGAGAGAAGAAGGCGTTGGCACGGGACACAAAGAAGTGTCGATTGGTGCGCTCGCGTGTGTAGCCCATTCTGCTGCTACAGAGAGAGGAGGGGAGCGAGAGAGAGGGTGGGGGGGGGCCGCGGTTAGCGGCGGGTGCTTTTTATGTCTCTCTGTGTGTGTGCGTGTGTGTGTGTGTGCCTGCTTGTGGTTCCCGCGATGCGAGCCCTTTACGAGAGACTTGCTTTCGTCCACGAGCTCCCCTTTGCAACCGACCTCTTCTTGCGGTGGGGACGCGACAAGAGGAGAGAACACGCGGCGAAGCGTACAGCTCAAGTTCGTGTGTACATGTGTATATGTGCGTGTGTGTGTGTGTGTGCGTGTATAGTGGTGGAGCAAAGAGATGGTCGTGAAGGAGCGCACGGGGAGAATACCCATTCAAGGCCGTCGCGAACCGCTTGAACGGCAGGAAGGCTGCCAACTGCCGAAGGGGTTTGGGAGGGGTGCCCCAGCCCCCCGAGTCACTTTTCACTCGCATGTGCCATGGCGCCGTGTGCCACCAGTCGTGACCCATGCCCACTCCGATAATGCAGCGAGCGTCAGCGAGCAGGTCTCTCCCCGTCCTCTCCTCTGACATTAGCAGGTCACAAAGGGCGCCTTCTGACGACCCCATCATGTGGGCCTCGCTTGCTCCCAGAGCCGCCTCTCCTGCCTGAGTAGATGATCTGTTTCTTTTTCTCCCGTTGAACACCTTTGCTTGCCTCCAGCGTGAAGAGCAGAACACGGTGAGGCTTTCGAAGGCGCGCGCTCGTCAATTGTTGGAGAAAGGCGAGAGGTGCAGCAGGACAGAGGGACATGCACCGCCACAGCTCGAGGGTCAACCGCTACCCGTCACACCTGGAGAGGGTGAGGTGGGTGGGTGGGGGGGGGCATGCATAAATGATCGCCAGCCCCCTCGCACCGCGCTTTACGCTAGCGTCGTGTATGCGCCAACCACGCGCGTGTCGTCCCTGAAAGTGCCTTTCCATACATCACCATTGGCAAAGGCCAGCGTGCCCTGACCGTTCATCTTTCCGGCCACCCAGTCCCCCTCGTACACGTAGTGCCCCGTGTGCGAGGCGTACGTGCCGTGGCCGTCGAAGAGCCCCTTCGCGAAGCCGCCGCGGTACACGTCTCCGTTTGCAAAGATCAGCAGCCCCTCCCCGTGCGGCAGGCCGGCCTCAAAACGGCCGGTGTAGGAGTGCGCGTCCTCGGCGAAGCGGTAGTAGCCGAAGCCGTGAAGTTGAAAGTTGCAGACGTGCCCAACGTAGGTGTCGTCGTTGCGGAAGCGGATACGGCACTCACCGGTGCCAGCCTTCGAAGCGGGGGCCGAGGAAGAGGAGGGGGCATGTGCAGGGGTGTGCTTTACCAGCTCTCCTGATGCGCCGGCGGGCGAGCGAGCCCATCCTCCCCGGCGCGCGGGAGCGCCAAGCCACTCAATGTAGTCGCCCTGGCCCAGCTGAAGGACATACGGTGCACGTACTCGACCCTCCTCGAGCGCACCGACGAAGAGCGCCTTGTTGTCCAGCTCCATGACGGCGTTGCCAGTCAGCGTGGTCGTGCCGGCTGCGGTGCGCGACGTGTGCGAGGCCGTGGACGGCAGTGCGCCGTTGTCACGCGACGAGGTGTCCGTAGGGCCCGTGCCGGGCGCCTGTAAGCTGCCGGCGGGCCTCCCGGAGGCGAAAGTGGCTGCTCCTTTGCTGTGCCGCGTTTGCACAATGGCGGGACCGACGAGCTGGTCGCCGCGCCAGCCTCCCTGCACCGCCGTGGTTGGCAGCGACAGCACCCCAGCGCCGTCTCGTTTGTCCTCACGCCAGGTGCCGTGGAAGAAGTGCTGGTGGGCCGCGTCGTAGTACTGCGTGCCAGTGCCATCGCGCTTGGCTGCCAAGATAAGAGGTGTGGTGAGCCCTGCTGCTGAAGAGCTGAGCGCTCGAGGAGGCTGGTTCTCGATCGCGGCGGCACGGTCGTTCAGGACTGCCTGGCGGGTAAAGCTGCTGCTCGGGCGGTAGGTGATGACCTCACCCTCGTACAGGTGTGGCAACGCATAGGCAAGGCGCCCCTGGCGGCGCTGAGCGGTTGCCGTGCCAGTCGAGGTAGGCGCAACGGTCAGGGAGCCACGCTGCGCTCCCACGGAGGTACCACCGCTCTCTTTCTTCGCCTCTGCCCGAAGGCCCGGCTCCCCTGCCACTGGCGACGCAGCTGGAGGTCCTGCAGCGGCCGGCGTCACCCGACCAACTTGATGGGCACGGAAGTCAGGCGGTGTGAGCAGCGCGCTCGCTTCACCACCCGATTTGCTAGGTTTGCCCTTGACGGGGATGTAGACATTCTCTGGCCGGGGGGCCGCAGCGACGAGCTGCGCGGCGATACGAGAGGCGTACGTGAACGAGTCTGCTACAGCGGACTGCGCTGCCTCCTGCAGCTGCCGCTGTTTCGACAAGTACTCGTTCACGTTCTGTACACGCAGCTCAGCCGCGGCAGACGCGTCCATGGCGGCGCGTCGCTGCGCCTGCTCACGTGTAGTCCGTTCGATCTCTTCCAAGCGTGCACGCTCGGCGGCGGCGCGTGCCTGCGCTAGACGCGCGCGCTCCTCCGCCTCCGCCTGCTCCACCGCCAGTGCACGGCGTCGAGATTCCAGTGCTGCCATCTCTTGCTGCATGGCGGCGATTTTCTCTTGATGAAGAAGTGCTGCGGCTCTCGCGAGCTCTCTCTCCTGGATGGCTGGCGCTGTTACATTGGCCGGTGGTGCGGTGGCGATGTTCTCGCGTGACTGAGCCTGCTTTGGCACCGGCGCGTGCAGCACGTTCTCGGGGTCGGTAGAGGCGAAGGCGGCTGCTGAAGCCTGGGTGTGCATGAGCGAGTGGCCCTGCGTCGCGTCCGGCGTGCGCGGCAGCGCCTCGTTCTCCTTTGTATGTAGGGCACCTTCCGCGCTCGAGGACTCGCACTTCTTGTTTGTCGGCATTGTGGACGATATCGTGTATGCATACGGGTCTTTGACAACAACTGAGGGCGTCTCCGTCGTCGCCGCCGTTGGGCCCCCGGCAGTCGAGGCTGGCTGCTGCTGGTGGTGGTGCGGACCTTCTGCTGGCGATACCGGGTCGTGCTGGCGGGCCCGCCAAGCAGCGAGCCGGTCCTGCAATGTTGGCCTGTGGTGCTCTCTCTCGGCTATCGCACTCGGCGCAGCCGAGGTGCGCTGCGCCTCTGCTTCACGTGCCCGCAGCCCTGATGCGTGCACTCGTTCTCTTGTAACCACCTGTAGCGCTGCGGCAGAGTCGTTAGATGGCCCTGCAGCATGTGGAGCCGCCGTCTCCGAGGGGGGATCGCCAGGAGAGCGAGCCCCCGTCGACTTTGATTGGCCCGCGACGGCTGACACCAATTTAGGTGTTGAACTGAGTGAGTCGGTGACGTCAATATCGAGCTTGCCGCGAGCGTCCATGCTTTTTTCCTTATGCACGCGCGCTTTGGTGAGTCTGCTGAGCGTCGCCTCTGGTATCGCCTCAACACCATCGGCGACGATATCGGAGTAGATGGCTCGCATCGCCTCACCCTCGCCCAGCGGCTCCGTGCGGCCATCGCGGTGTACAACCGGGAGCACCCACACGGACTTGCGCGTTACCGCATTGAAAAAGAAAACGGTGTTGTGGTGCGCCTTCGACACGCTGTAGCGCCACACGTGCTCACTATCGTCCGGCAATCGCGGCGATGTTGACTTCCCATCGGCGCCGCAGAGAAAGTTCGGCACGTAGTAGTCCCTGTGCTTGCGGCGGAGGTGCACGTACGTGGTGGGGCCTACCAGTATCTTGTCTGGCACGCCGGGCATCGGCGTTGCGTGTGTGCGAGGCCGGGAGAGGAGGGGTGGGAGGCGGCCGTTCAAGACGCGCACGCGTGCGCATGTATGTCTATGCGTGTGTACAAGTATCTTTTAAGGGCACCAGAAAAACAAGAACGCGAGAGAGATGATAAGGGCGCGGTGTGTGTGTGCGTGTGGGTGTGCCTGCCCTGCGCTTTTCCTGCCGCTCCCCATCGCTCCCCACCCCACGTACGTATGGACCTAGGCGATCCGGAGGAGCGAAGACGAGGCAGCCGACGGAGAACGTGACACGCGCTGCTGATGCTGACCTCTCCTTTCCTTCTCTTTGGAGCGGAGGGAGGGGGGGGCAGCGGGGCTCTCACGTGGAGTGTTGGCGTTCTGGAGCTGCTGGCTGTATTTATGCGTGTGTGTATGTGTGTGCATGTGTATCTGCACCGCACAAAATCAACGGAAGATGATGCGAGATGGGCAGAGGGAGGGCGACGAGAGGGATAGCAAAGATGCGACACAAGCCCCCCGCCCCTGGTCACTTTTCTCTGTGTCTGTGTGTGTGTATACTGTGCTGAAGGTACAGCACACACCCACACACCCACACTCCAGTGGCAACGATCAACGAGGAGGGTGGACGGGCGGAGGGAAGGAAGAGTTATCGCTCACATCCACGAAGAAAGCAAGCGAAACGAAAACAAGACGATGGCCTTGTAATGAATGCGATGGCTCACACCAGCACACGTGGCGTCCCCATTTGAGCTTGTGCGCTGCCCTCAAACACAGCACACATCCCGTTTCTTGTTTTCCTGGCTGCGTGCAGCGGGCGTTGCTCCAGCGCAGCCCTCGCACACGGCGAGGATTCGCTCTTGTTCGTCTGTTGCAGGCATTTCGTTCCGTTCAGTTGGTTAGAGTGTAGATACGGTGAGCGAGACACACACACGCAGACACGCACAGACGCAGCGAAGGGACAAGAGCGACATGACGAAAAGAGTTTTGTCGCCAAGGTGGACTGCTGTGCGAGACAGCGCGCACACGCACGTGCCGCGCAGCGCACATCGCGCAAAACGCCGGCGAGTGGCTTACATAGGGCCGTGCCGTTTCGACGACCACCGCGCCACCTGCGTCCCGAGCAGCTTGCGGTACGTGCTGGGAAAGTCGGGGACGCCCGACTTCATATCCATCTTGAGGAACATGCCGGAGAACTTGCGGACAAAGCGCTCCCGCTCCTGCGCGCGTGCCGCCTCCGGCTGCTCCATCTTGAACTTCGCCAGCCGCTCGTAGTAGACGGCCTGTTCCGAGAGCTGCTTCTTCTCGTTTTCCTGAAGCGGGCGGGTGTAGGAGAGACCGAGGTCTCGAGCCACCTCGGAACGGGAGCGGCCCGTCTCAACGCAGCCGTTGAGGCCACGAGGGTCAAGCACGTCTGCGAGCTGCGTGCTGATCGCCAGCCCTGCGTTCCAGTCGTACCGCCAGTAGGAGCCCTGCCTGTACGTCACGAGGTTTGGCGGTTGCAGCACGTCCTGTACATCGTGGTCGCGGATTATCTCCCAGTACCGTTTGAAGTCCACCTTGCGAAGCCGGCGAAGGGTGTGGTTTAGCTTCCGTTCGGTGTTTGCCAGGATCGTCTTCACGATGTTGTTGTGCGGGTTCGTCAGCAAGTGGTTACGCAGCACGCGCACCTTCAGTGCCCGCTTCACCGCCAGAACGGCCGGGCTGGTTGTGTCGAAGTCGTGCTCAGCGTACCGTTCCATGTACATCGCCTCCTGTGCAAACTGCTTCTCTTGGATCGTCATCATGCTCATGCTGAAGGCCTTCTTGATGCTGTCGTTGTAGCCCTCTAGCATCTCCGTCGGTACGCTGAAGCGCTGCTCATAGGCGTGGCGACGCGTCGGGTATTTCTTGTACCAGAACGGGAAGCCCTTCGGCTGCCCATCCAGTTGCTTCAGCGCCGTCGAGAGGAGTGGGTGCTGCTGCTCAAACCGCATGACTCGCGTCTCGGGGATGTTCACGCCGTAGAGCATCTGCTCCTGCTTCTTCTTCTGAATAGGGCTGAGATTCGTGAAGATGGCGCCGTGGATGTTCTTGAGCGCGCGCTGCGATGGCATGTACGGCGTCGGCGGCTCCGGGTTCTTGCGCCACGGGTACCATAGCCAGATGGCCGGGTGCTCCATTTCTTCAATCGCATCCTTTAGCCCGCTGTGCGAGCGGCGGTGCACACGTCCGCGACCCTTGACGACGTCGCCATCGACCGTCTCAATCTTCACCTTTTCGGCTTTGTTCAGATTCGTTACCTTGGTGAAGTTCGACATGCGCTGCGGGGCCTTGTTCTTGCGGTTGAACACCCGCAGCAGCGCAGAGGTGTACGACACCATGGTCGCGGCGCCAACGGATCGTGGGTGGGAGGGTGGGGGGAAGTGATCTGCAAAGACGACCCAATCTGACGAAAAAGCGGAAAGGGCGCTGGGAAGAGTGCTGCCCACAAACACGCTCAGAGAGGCTGAGGAGGGAGTCGACGGGGAGGGCGGGAGAGTGGCGTGCGTATCACCCAAGAATACTCCGACGGCCACGTCTCCTGCGTCTCGCTCGGCTTTCAAGTGTGTTGCGTGTGCGTGCGTGTCACTGCGACACGACTGCACGGCGTGCCTCTGTTCTCTTCCACCTCTTCGCGGTACCACGAAGCGACGAAACCAACGGCCCCCGCCCTCTCTTGGAAAGTTTTAGCTGAATGTACGGTGTGCAGAGGAAGAGGACAGCAGCAGCAGCAGTCCTGTTTGTGTGTGCGCGCGTTGAAGAAATGGACAAGGCAGCGCTCGATACGTGGCGGAAGGAAGAGCAGGTCAAGCGGGGAGAGAGGAGAAGCAGGTGCGTGCGTGTCCAGCGACAGAAACCAGAAAGAGGGACGACAAGAGGGGGGGGGTCTTGGACATGCGCGGGGGCGCGTGCCAGTGGGAGGCGGTTGAGGCAACGCTGGGGGCCGTACGCCACTGACCCACCCACATCTCTGCCGGTGAACACTTTGGCTTGAATCCGTGGCCAACACGAACACACACACACACACCACCGGTTGCATGATCCAATACACTGTTCAAACAGACAGCCGGAGAGGGCAGAGGAGAGAGATACAAGCTCTGAGATCACCCCTTCCCCTTTCACGTAGGCCGCCGGCCTCGCGTCGCCAAGCACGGCTTGGCCGTTTGATGGACGCTTCATCGTATGTATGCTTGTGTGTGTATATATGTGGCCTTCGCGCGACTTCGGCAGCCCTGCACACATGCCCGACACCACCACCACCAGGCCACGTCACGCCACGCCTCCGTGAGCGAGGGGAGCGCAGAGGTCACAACGCACCCGAGGGACCAGTCTGCAAGCAAGGGATAAACAAAGAGAATAGCAAGAGGAAGAGCAGGACGGGTGGCAAGATGTGAGAGCATGGAGGACGTGCAACGCCAAGTCCACTCGCATGCACGCATACACACGGATGAAGAGAGAAGGCATGCGAAAGAGAGCCCCCACCCACTTGCCCACCCCAAAGCAAAAGCGTTGAAAGATAACAGCCAACGGAAGCGTTGATGGCGCGACCGCGGCCCTCATACGGACCTGAGGATGTCGGAGAAGGGGCAAGGAGAAGTGAGTGGGCCGTATGCGACTGCCATAGATGTGCTCCCGTGCATATACACAGGGGTGCGGGTTCGATCAAGTGCAACGAGGAAATGTGCGACGCCGCCGCCGAGATCGGCTCCCAAGTGTGCGTCTTCATGCACCACAACCGTTGCGCTGGGCGCGCAGCTCCGTTGAGCTGACATCTACGCGAAACTCCGTGGCGGGGATGCCGATGAACAAGTGTTGAACGCTCTCCGGGATGCGCAGCGACGACAGCTCTCGCCAGCCTGCAGGATCGCTCATCTTGCGCCCGCCTACCACAAAATAGCACCCCCTGCCTGCAATGTCACGGGTCAGCGCCGCCACCATTGCGGCTTCGGCATCCGCTGGGTCCTCGTTCGTGCTGTAGTGCTTCGGGTCCAGCACGCGCACGGCGGTGTCGATGCCGATAAGGAAGCCGTGGCCTGGGAAGAGCCTCGCCTTGTCCACAAAGAGAGTCGCCGCGGTCACGGCAACCCGCTCGCCGCGGCGCAAGAACTGGTGCACACGGCGCACCAGGTCATCCACCTCGATAGCGCCCTTGTCCACCACCTTCACGGCAATCTCATACGTCACCACCACCGGCGTCGGTAGAGCGGTCTGCTCCACGTCCTGCTGCCGTCGCTGGCGCACCACACGCGTGGCCGCCTGCACCAGCTCCGTGTGTCCGTAGTGAAGCGGGTTGAAAGACCCAGGGTAGAGAAGGCGGATCACCTTGCTTGACGCAGCTGGTGCAGCGCTTCGGTCGTACCCGCCCTCTTGCTGGTGCTCCATCACCGCCTCCGCGGCGTTTCGAGGCGCCGCCGAGTACGGAGAAATGCCGCTGCAGCGCAACTCGCCGTGTCGGTTCCACAAAGCGCATACGTCTCGCACGCTGCCGTCGGGCGCAGCGGCAGAAACGCCGGCGCCCAGGACGTTCTGCAGTGCCAATCGCACCTCGCTGGATGGATCCAGGCACACCGGTTCCGGAGCTGACTCGGACGGCACCGACCACAGTCGCGCGGAGTCCGTGACGACGGAGAGGCTAGGCGGCGAGCTCGATACGCGCACGCCCTCACCGCGAGCTGAGGCGTTTTCTGCGGCGCTGGGCAGCAGAGCTTGAAACACAGACCGTGGGTAGGTGCGCTGACCAGGTGCGTTGGTGTCCCTGCTCACCACCTCCGCTTCGCCGGGGATGCACAACTCCACTGTGCGCGCAATGGCGTGGAGCACCACCAGCTCCACTTGCTCGTCCTGCTCCGCCCTGCTCAGCCAGTCCGGCATGTCCATGTGGTAGTAGCGGACCGCGCCAAGCATGGCAGGGCTGCCGCCGCTTTGGTGGGAGGAGCCCTCCGGTAGGCTGACCGAGCCGCCCCAGACACACACATGCACCTCGTCCCTGCTGCGCCGTGAGCGGCTCGTCTTGACAGCAGACGTTGCACCAATGCCGAAGAGAAGAGCCGCCGTCTGCCCGGGTAGCGTCGACGCGGGCTGTGGGTGCTGCTGCTGCTGCTGCTGCTGCTCGCGCGCCTCGGAAAAGGCGATCGCGCGAGACGTGTGAAAGGCGTGCTGCGCCAGCTGCCGAGCCGCATCAGCGCTGACGATATGGCGCGGCAGGCCATCTAATGTTCTCTGCGTCGAACCGCGATGGTAGAGAACGTTGGCTTCGAGCAGGGTGCGACTGCACTCGGGCACGCGCGTGAGGCGGCGAATCACGCCGGCGCCTGCACCACAGATACACAGAGACAGCCGGATGGGCGAGGCATGGATCGCCTCCACGAGCAGCTCAATCGACATGGTGGCGGTGGCTCAATACAACGGAGAAAAAGAAACAGAAAGAGAGCCACGAGTCCACAAAGGGGGGTGCAGACGGAAAAAGTGAAAGAGAGCGTCGCGCGGGGGAGGGGGAGGGAAGAGGGGGGCTCGTCCGAGGAGCAGGTGGGGCGGGGTAAAGTCAAAGCCAAGGGGATAGGACGAAGTCGCGCATGCGTCGTCGGCTGTGCCAGTGGTGGATCAGTGCTGCTCTGCGGCAGAGCACAAGCGAGATGAGAGAAGACAAGCGATCGCGAGAAGGTGGCGGGGAGGGTGCGTGGGCGGGGTAGGGAGGAGCCGAGCCTAGAAGAGGTGCCCGTGCAGACAAAGACAGTGTGGGCGTCCTCTATTGCACGCGGCAAAGGCAGAGGAGGTGGGGAGCGCAGCTGAGCAGCATCCATCGATAGGTGTTGACACACACACACACAGACTCACGACCAAAAAAAAATGTGCCAATAATCACTGCCGCAGTAGCTACAGCTTCTTGGCAACGTGTGCGTGAGCGAGGGGACATACACAGGCGGGGAGGAGTCAAAGGGAGCAGCAGCAGGAGACACGCCACCTGCGCATCGTGGCCAAGTTGCTCTTCTTGTTTGCACTCCTGTTTACGGCTCTTACACATGTCCAAGCCCCCACCCCAATGGGATCTTATGGAGAGACAGGCCAGTAACGTGAGGGTAGAAGGGGAGGGTCAAGGAAAAAGGTCGCTTGCCGTGCGCGATCCGTGTACCAGCAAACGCGTCATCGCGTGGAGTGCTCCGTCGGCTGCGCGCGGCATGTGTAGACGAGCTTCGCGTCCACGCCATTCATGCGGCACTGTGGGCACTGAAACGATGCAAAAACAGACGAAGAACGAGGCATCGGCAGCCGCATCATACAGGTGGCGCACACGCACTGCGGCACTGCGGCCGCCGCGCCATCGTCTTTCGTACCGGCGCGGCCCACCGTCGACTGCGTAGATGTTGGAAACCCGCTCATATCGGTCGGGGGAGGGGGGGGCACGGGAGATTGCGCTTGTGCACGCGTTTATGTGTGTGTGTGTGTCCACGGAAGACAAAACGAGATGCCCGTTGGCGCCCTTGAAAAGAGTAGGGACCGATGCGGTTGCCACCGGTGCGCGCGAGTGAGAGAGTGGGAAACAGAGAGACATTATAGGACGGAAACGGCGCGAGCACATGCAGCGTATGTGGTGTGTGTGTGTGTGTTTGGGGGGGGGCGAGTGTTGCCCCGCCGCCGCTATTTGTGGCAACATTCACGCGCACACCTATGTCCACAGTGAAAGCACCGAAGAAGAGCAGCTAAAAAGCACGGCGCATCAGAAAGCGGTGACCATGACGACTGCCACATGTCGGCCGGCAGCACACGCACAACCCTTCCTATCGGCGCCTCCCTCTTTCCTTTCTGCAGCCCTCCTCCCTGTTGAGGCGACCGTGTCGATATCGAGCTTGCGCGTTTTGCTTGTTTATGTACGGGGAAGGGCCGACGTGGACCAGGCCAGGCAGTGCGCCATCGAATCCAATCGACCCGACAGCAAAACACAGCGAAAAAAAGGGCGCGATGAGGCAGGCGCGGGAGTTCGAAGCCTCTGCAATGCAGCACGCATCCTCCTCACCTGCCGCTTCGCTTCACAGTCCTTTCTCGAGAGAGACACTTCGGCCCTCTCTGTCTCTGCGACACTACCTCAGACGGTATCGTACGTCGTGGGCTCTGTCCGGATTTTGTAGAATACAGTCGAGGCGCCGGTGATGTGAGAGCATATGGGACACACGAGACGAGAGTCTGGCTTGAAGTAGAGCTGCGCCGTGCAGTTTCCGCAGACATATAAGGTGCCTTCCTTATCTTCCCGGCCGACGTCGCCGAGGGTCTCCTGGGTGGCGAAGATGCCGGGCTTCGACTCCTGCGTAGCGGCGGTGGCCCCGTACTTACCCCCCTCCTGCTTTACCTCCGTTTTGATGGGAACACCAGACATGATTCGCCTCTCTATCGCTTTCGTGCGGCCGCGTTCCGAATTCGGCCAGAGTCGGGGGCAGGCGCGCGTGCCGTCGATGGGATGGCAGCCGCATTGTTTGTTTGCTCGAGAACGGGCAGGCGCACACACGCGCGCAGACATGAGGGGGGAGGCGCGCGCGTATGCATGGTTGTGTGCAGCATGTTATGATGTGTGCGACGGTGCCGAGGGCGCGGGTGTGCGCGTGTGTAAGGGCATGGGAGAGGGAGGAGGAGAGCATCGTAAGTGGCAAGGAAACGCGAGCCACCGAGACGCGTGCACAAGCGCGCACACAGACGCATGGGCGCATACACGGATCGATTAGCCGGCGTAAATACTAGCGCATGCCCATCTGATTCAAGAGGCAAGAGTAATACGGTGCTTGTGACATCGCCCCACCATCCACCACCCGCTCTTGTGCATGCGGCTTGACGTCGAGCACGCGAAACAACGCAAAGGGGGAGTAAGAGCCGCTAGCTCCGCCCCTAACCCCGAAAAAGAGCGCAGCATGCTAACTTCCACACAAGCAGGCGCACGTATAAGAGGCGCTCGGGCGCAGCAGCTTCGATAACTCGTAATTCTTTTAGTGTCATGTGAGCGTACCGGTGCATGCGCGGGGGGGGGGGAGCGCAAGAGAAACAGAAGCGATGCAGGAGGAGGGCGGGAGAGCCGAGCCGAGACGAGAGGTACCTCCTGATTCACCTCACAGGTGCAGGCAACGCTCGCTCGCTTCAGTTTACCGCAGCAGCGGCCGCACGCCGAGCTCCAGCGCTGGCCACAAGGGCACCTTCTTCGCCAGCATCGTGTGATATAGCTGGGCGGCAAAACTGTGCAGTCGCTCCTGCAGCAGACCCTTTAGCAGCAGGTTTAGCGTCTGTTCATTACCACGCACACGGCGGCGTTGCATCTCAGCGAGAATTGCCGTCACACGGCGCCACTGCTGCGACTTCTCGCAAGCGAGCAAAAGCAGCGTGTACGTCTCTGCGTTCGGCTTCACCGAGGACCCACGCATGGCATCGTAGAGGGAGAAGCAAGCGAGCGCCTGCTCCGAGAGCAGCAGCGTCTCCAGCGACGCATTCAGGAGCGGCGTGGACACCGCAACGTGCCCCATTCGCGACAGCAGCGAAACCGCCTCCTCTACGTAGCCGCTCTCGTTCAAGCCCTTAAGCAGCGCTGTCAGCATCGGCGCGTCGACGGGAAGCTGCAGCGCTTGCACGGCGTCTGTGTAACGCGCCATCGCGAACTGCATCGCGTTGTTCACGTGGCATACGGTAAAGTATGCCGTGTACGTCGTGCGTGTCGGCAGCAGAACAAACTTGTCCGCATCGAGGAGAAGTCGGTTGGCGAGATGGAATGCGGTCGTGCTCGGTGCCGTAATGACGCTGAGTGTTGTCATGAGATGCTCCAGTGAAAGGGGTGTCGGACTGATAAAGCAGCGCTTCTGATGGGTGTACAGGCGCCGCATGTCATCCAGAAACGGTACATCCTGCGGCGTCCGCGGCACTGCAGGGATGTCTGCCCCGCCAGACGGGGCTGCCAGCCGGGCTGCGTCGTGCGCGCGGCCCGTCAGCTGCTTCGTTGGCCCCTCCAGCCGACGGAGAAAACTCGCGTGAGAGTAGAGCAACATTACCGACTCACACGTCCGTGGCTGCAGTGCCAGGCTCTGTGCGTAGACACCATTAAGCAGGAAATGCGCCACCTCGTCCGCTTTCGCAAGCTGGGGCATAGGAGAGGCTAGCAGCTCGCACAGCTGACGCTCCTTTCGCAGGTTCAGCTGCGCGTGCTCGTCCAGCATAAATGGCTTGTCGACGAGGTCGCGCTGCCGACTCAACTCGCCCACGCGCTGCCGCTCCGCAAACCGCTCTCGATTGGAGGGTACGTAGGTCTCCCCGAACGGCGCCGCAATCCGGGTCGTGGTAACCTGCTGGCCCGTCACTTCATTCACGTGCGTCTCCGACTCAGGCATGCCAGCGCCACCGGGCCGGTCGTGCAGGTAGGACGAGCTTGCCCGGTACTCCTCTTCGGCCTCAGCGATGAAGGCGATCGCGTCGGGGGTGACGCCGTGGTCGAGCAGTCCCCTCTCGCTGTTCTTGATGGCAAACCGAAAATGATCAGGCTCCTGTGCATTCGCCTGCTGCGTTCTACCGTCGTCCAGAGTCTGCGAGTCAACATAGCGGCGCGACAGTCGCGGACTCGGTGGCGTCGTCAGCCTTTCCACCGGCGGAATGATAATACAAGAACGCTGATGCGCCACTGTCCGCGGCGGCGCTGCGCTGGAGGACGCGTGGGAGGAAGAGGCGATGCATTCGCTCGGCACACGACGGCGCACAAGCACAAAGGTGCGCGAGCCTAACGTTGCCGCGCGACAACACCGTCTGCACGGCCATCGCTGCATGGCCGCAGATGCGCCTGCTTCCGAGAGCCTGATCCCTTCACGTTTCTGTGTTCGTCCGTGGCCGAGTTGAGTTCACGAAGTGTTCCACGGCTCCTTCTGGAGAAGGCGCCACCGTGTCCAAGCCTCAGGTGATATACGGGAATCTTCCTTTCGACGTGGGTGTGATGTGCGTGCTGCGTGCTTACGCGGCGCAGGATGCGAGAGGTCGGGAGGAGGGAAGTAGCGGGCGCAACGGAAAGTCGGGCAGGTGTGGGCAGCACAGCAGAAGAGCTGCGGCTCGCGTAAAGGCATGCGGGGCACCAACCATCGCCGCATTCTATGGCGTGCGCGGGGCGGAGGGGCAAAGTTGAAACGTGAACTCGCGCTCATCCAGAGAACATCAAAAAGGGCTCGATGCGGTCGCCGAGGTATGTGCGTGAGTCGCTGCGTGTGCGATACCTGTAAGGCGCAAGCGATACGGAACGCGCCAGAAAGGCGGTGGCGAGAGCGGACCTTCCAAAGACCGCCAACGTGAAGGGAAGCGGAGAGCGCATGCGGGACAAGCTGCGGGCCAACACAGCATCTGCCGAGCACAGCCCATCTCATTCCCTTCCCCCTTTCATCACTCCACCCCAAACAAAACAGAGGGAAGGCACTACCAAAGGCGCCAGCGCCACTAACGGAAGCAGCAGGGGCGGCGGATGAAAAAGAGAGACCTGCGTGCACCTCACACTGAGCATCACTTACAGCACACACACACACACACGCACACCTGGAGGGCGAAGACATCGGCGTTCTTGCTGCGCAGCTGCGGCTGAGTGAGCCGTTAGAGCTCCTCCGCTGCTGCCAGCACCTCGGCGACTTCGCGGTACGCCCGCCGCACGTGTTCCGACTTCACGCCGACGTCCTCGTAGGCGGACATGAAGGCTCCACACGACACCTTCAGTGCAGCCGACCGGAGAAGCGGGAGCAGCACGCGCCTATTCAGCTCAACGGCCTGGTTCAGCACCAGTACTCCATCAAGCGCCTCGAACATCTTCGTTACCGGTGCACGACGCAGTTGTAGATAGTGCAGGTACAGCGCTGGTGAAATCGTTGTGACGCACTCGAGGTACACGCGCTGGTTGAGCTCTTCAAGGTCTTCGCGATTCCAGGTGGCGCTGCCGCTCTCGTCATCCTCGCAACTCCCGAACCGCCCTTCGCCGCCTCGCATTCGTGCGCTTGGTGGCGATGGAGGAGAGGGGACCGAGAGTAGCGTGGATCGCTGACGCCGCCGTGACGCAAGGCTGGACGCTGCTGTGGCGGCGGTACCTGAGCGAGCCTCACCGCCGTTGTCAGACCCCAGACGACGGCTGCCGAGTTTCTTTGTGTTGTAATCAAAGAGACGATGCTGCGCGACCCCATCATCCCCGTTCCCGCGCGCGTCTCTCGTGCTAGGTCTGTCGCTACCACGCCGAACGTGATCGCTTCCGACTCCATGAATGCGGAGAGCGGTGCGACTCAGCATCTCGTCCATGGGGACCGTCGGCACATAGCCGGGCATAAAGGTCCTGCCGCCTTTGATGATGAAGAACATCGCTCGATGAACGCACTGCCGCATGGTGGCGTAGCTGCGCTGTGGCGCAGCAAGAAGCGTGAGTATCTTGTTGCCGCCTGTGGTTTGCTTGTACGTCGGAGGGATGCATTGGATCAGAAGATTTGTGATACAGCCGGGTTGCCGGCCATAGCCCAGCACCGGTAGCAGCAGCGCTACGAGGATCTCATTCGCCTCCTTGAAGGTGACGCACCGTGTTAGCAGTGACGCGCTCGAACACGCGCTGCTCCCGCTCGGCTCTCCAGGTGCCATCGCGTCGTCGTTACGCAGGAGTAGGATCGCATCCGCGTGCCTCTGCAGCACCTGAAGCGTCAAGGCGGCGTTCAGCCCCTGCGTCGCTACCTCACCTAGCGCCTGAGGGGCGACGGTGATGTTTACTAGGTGTCGCGCTCGCCGCTGCGTTCCCTGCACGCAGCTGTCAAAGCCGTCGTAGTGCATCATCTTGGACTCATACACCTCATCTACCTGCTGGCCCGGCGGCGGTTCTGTGAAATAGAGCCGCAGCCGCGCTGTCAGCCTTGATGCGAGCCCGCTCCCCGTCCCGCCAACGAGGCTGTGAAGAACGAGAATGGACTCGAAGCCGCCGCTGCCATCCTCGGCGTCGCTTGTGCGGCGCGTCTCGCGGTGAATTGCCTGCAACGCCTTTCTCAGCACATTGTCATCCTCTTCGCGCTGATCACGTGCGATATTTCGGAAAGCCCGCTGCACGGCTGCGTTGCGCTCCGTGCGCTTGCTCTGCTCCGTCTTGACACCGTAGTAGCCGAGACCCCAGTTGTTGCCGCGGCCGGACTGGCCATGAATCACGTTCTCCGCACGAATAAAGTCGGGGTGCCGCTGCTGCACCCCAAGCACGACCTTCGGCTCCGTGTCGACGAGGATGCAGCGCGCCTTGCCATCGAGCGCGAAGAAGGGAGAAGGGTCCGCAACACGCGACGGCGACTTGGCTGCTTCGGATGATGCGCTGGAGGAGGTGCACAGCGCCAGCTGCGTGAAGAGCTCGTCACCGAGCTGATTGCCGCACTGCCCAATCAGCACCACGACAATCGCCATGGTGGTCTTTCCCCAGTGGTTCGTACCCTTCCTTTTGTGGGAGACGCACGCACACCAAGACGTGCGAGCAGTGGTAACGACTGAAGGGGCAGGGAGATCCGAATGCCGGGCCGATGAGGGCTGACGTGTATCTCTTTATTCAACGACCTCAATGCGGGCGTGCAGGATGTCCGCGTATGCGTGGTTGCACCCGCAGGACGACCAATGCCTCCGCCGCCGCCACTAGACGACGTCTCGGGTCAGTCGGACGAGGGTTAGGGCGTCGTCGAGAGTGACGTCTGAGATGGGCACCTAGCGAAGAGGCGACGACGCACCGCGGAGGAGCAAAATATGAGTGCTTGTGTGTCTATGCATCGCTGTGAGAGAGGAGCGCAACGATTCGGTGGAGGGTGGGAGGGCAGTGTGTGTAGGAGAGCAGCGACATCACCGACAGGGCAAAATATCGCGACGGAGGTAGCGCGGAGACGTTCAAGGCTGCAAGGCGATGTGTATGAGGCCGCAAAGAGGCGGTGCGCAGCGGTGAGCCTTGACGGGGTGTGCGCGCGCTCGTGTGTGCCCGGATGTCCAATAGAAGTGCGTGTGTCTGCTTTTCTTTTACCTGGTACATGCAGCCCTCTCCTCTATGTCGATGCGCATGCGCGCGAGCAGCCACTCCTCCTAAAAGGTCTGGGCGGACGACAACAGCAAAAAGAGCCTCCGCCCGTTCGAGTGCGTGCGTGTGCGTGTTCATGTGTGCGTCTTGCCGCCGTGTTGCTGCCCTGCGGCGGCTGCACGCCACGCAGCCCCGCTCCGGACGCAGCGAGCAACAGAGAGAAGAAGCGAGAGTGAGGGAGCGTGCCCAAATGACAAGAAAATCGCCTACTGGCACGCACACGCGCTTTAGTACTGTCGCCGCATGGCGCTGAAGCGAGCCCGTGAGTTGATCAACCCCATCGTCACCAGCACCATGCGCAACTTCCACAGGAGCCACTGGACAATGTAGGCGATAGCAAAATACTGGATCCAGCCCCACTTGAGCACCTCGGCGTAGGATGGCATATATTGCACCTCCGCCGGCAGGATGCGCAGCTGTACGTACCACGTGAAGGTGTTCAGGTCATCTAGATCCTCCCAAAGCCCACGCACGATGCTCACATCTCTGCGCAGCACATCAAGCCCACCCGCTGCCTCGACGTAGGCGCGCAGCACAACGGATTGATTGCGAGCAGCGTAGTTGCCGGAAAAGCGAGGTAGGTCTAACAAGTCTGCCGGCTGGTGCGCGAGCTCTTGCAGAGGGCTCGACGTGTATGTATGCATGTAGGACACGTAGGGGGAGTTGATGAGACTGTGCGTCGTGTAGAAGAGCATGTCCGCCTTAGTCAGCGCGCACACGGGCGCCCCGCTCCAGCTGTACGTCGATGAGGTGGCCGCTGTGACGTTGCCGAATCCTTTTTGCATGGGGGTTCGCCGATAGCGCAGCAGCGGCGCGGCCGTCATGTTTACCTTCACAAGATGATGATTGATGTAGTACACGAACTCGGGCAGAAAGCTGGCCTCGAGGATCGCGTCACGCTGCGAGGTCGGCGCGTCGGCGCCACCACCAGTGGCGGCGCTGGTCGGCTCATAGAGGGAGAATGCCTCGAGTGCGTCGCCGAGGGGGAAGCTCATCAAGAAGTTCGCGTAGTCGATCTTTCCGTCGCCGTCCCTGTCGTCCTCGTAGGTGGAAAAATACGGCAGAATGCGCAGCGACGTCCCCTGCAGTGCGCCGTGGAACAAGTCGGAGCAGGTCCAGAGGTACTCCCTGCCTAGCACGGTGCTGACACGCACCGCACACTGCCCCGTGAAGGTCACCTCTGGCATGTCGTAGAAGTAGTTTGCCTTCAACCAGAAGTTCTGCATGAATAGAGCGATGAAAAAGGGAGCAACGAGGATGACGAGCAGACACAGCACGTAGAAGAGCCACGACGCCAGCCCGCGCGGGGCGTAGCGCACTCCGTAGTGCTCGTGATACAGAGAGAGGTGGATCATCTCGAGGTTCAGACGCTTCGGGTGCGTATGCCGGTGCGTGCGCTTGTTTGTATTCTATGGATGGATGCGTGTTCGTGTGCGTGAGCTGATGTGTAGACAGCGCCTTCGTGGCGTACGCCACTCCGCGTGTATGGCGTCTGGGAGGGAGGGGGGCGCGGGAGAGTGTCCCTTCCCCTGTATCCGTTCTCTGTGCCTCTTCTGTTCCGCAGGGAGGGGGCGCGGTGCGGAGAGGGAGGGTTTATCCACCTAGGTTACGAAGAAGCAGCACGCGGCATGATGAGTGCGCCGTGGCCGGCGGATGAATCACGTCCGAATGAGCACAGGCGTGCATGCGAGGGCAGTCGCTCAGCGAAAGAATTCGACGACCGACATCATAGAAAGAAGCGCCATGTTGTTTGGTCCGCCATACAGAAACAAGAAGGGGAGCAAGAGGACCGTGGATAGAGGCTTCGGTGGAAGCGATGGAAGGGAGGGCGAGGCAGCGGGGAGGAGGAGGAGAGAAAGGGAGGGGGATCCCGTGAGCGGACTTCTACCCAGGCACAGGCATCGGGCGCTTTTGCTCGGTGCGACGTCGCACCAGAAACGTACGTGGGGTGAAAGGTGGAGGATAAAGGGGAGTGGCCTGGCCGACCAAAGAGAAGGACACCCCAGACACGCTGTGTGCACCACCGCCGCCCGAGAGCGTCTATGCAAAAACGGACATGATACTCCATCGCTCCTCGCCATACGACTCGTGCTGGGACAGCCTGGAGGGAGTGCTACGGTAAAGAAGATGCTCACGGCGCTGCACGGGTCGGCGTGATGGCGTTCTCCACCGAGGCACAAAGAGCCTCATGGCCTCTCCGCTGCCGCGGACGAAGCGTGTGCTTGCATCCTTCCGACGCCCTCTCTCCCTTCCAACGGATGCACCTTTGTCCCGTTTCACCTCTGAGACGGATATAAGTGCCGTGCGCCGGCTGCCTCTCCGGGCTCGCCCACCCCCGCTCGCATGGTTGGCGAAAGCTTCGCCGCCTGGCCCTCCCTGCTTGCCCTGATGCCACCCAACTGTGGCGTGAGAGGGGCCAGAAGATTGCGAGGGCGTCCGCGAGGGGAACGACGAGGGGGGAGGGGAGAGGAGGGAGGCGGGCGATCAAAAATAGAAAAGGTGAAGGTCACGCGACGGAGGAGTGCAGCATGTGCTGAGCAAGTAGCGCGAGCTCCTTCGCATTCGTCTCCACTGCATGTCCCTTCCCCTCCCCCAAAAATCGTTACACGGTTACCGTTGGCCTTCGTCGGCTGTCGTTTTGCACCGCTGTCGATGAAGCAAGTACCACAATGCCTAGCGCACGCATCCCTCCCCTCCCCCATCCTCCAAGCACCCACACACGCATCAACGCTAAAACAACAGCAACGAAAACGGAAGTGATCCATCCACCTCGCACAACGGGGTGGGCGGCGGCGTGTGCGTGTGTGTGTGGAGGGATGGTTAGCGGAGGGTGACGAGCAAGCATACACAGACAAAAGAGGGAGAACGGGGAGAGATGGTAGGACGTGGTGCGAGAGCAAGCGCCTGCGATGAGGGGTGCAACACAGGGAAAGGGATGGATAAGAGCGGCAGAGAAAGCGGCCGGCGATCGGCAAGATGGGAGGAAGAGAAGGATGGCGGCGCAGGACCACTTCAGCACGCGATCAAGGCAAGAGCACACATGCACATGCACACGTATGCATGCACACGCCTTCTTGTGGAAGCACGGGGGGGTGGGGGCAGCACGAGAAGAAAAGAAAGCAGGACTAAGAACAGAAGAGCCCGCACACCCACCCTCCCCTCTCCGCACCGCCAAAACGAGAAATCACGATAGGGGGTCGTTCAGAAGCGAAGAGGACACAAGTCGAGAAAGAAGCACGAATGCACACGAAAACAGCACAAGGAAAGCCGTCCCCCCTCTCTCATCGCGCCGCACGTGCACATACAGATGCCACGGTTCCGCGTGCGCACACTCGTTCGCACAAGCACGCACAACAACAACACCAACACACACACACACGCATACACACACGAAGGCGTACCGTTGCGCGTTGGAAGACGGCGAGATGCACGCGCAGGTGCGTGCGGTGCAGAGAGAATTCCGGCAAGAATGCGGGTGAGCCATGAAGTGTGCGACAAGGAGCCTCGCAGATACGCAGGCAGAGAGGCAACGACGAAGAAGGGCCACGTCGAGGCGCATGCAACACAGTAAAATGCCTACGTAGGTAATGGAGGGGGGTGGGAAGCACAGACATTAGGGGAAAAAAAAAACGATTGTGCGGCTCACAGGCAGAGATAGAGAGAGGGGGGAGGGGGGCAGCGGGTGCGCGCGTGCGCGCGTGCGTGATGAGTAAAATCGGAGCAAAGCAGCAAAAGGAGTCGGGGGTCGGGAAGCGCACGGAATCCGAAGCAAGCACGGGGGGGGGGAGAGAACACACAGACAAAAACAAAACAACGGAATGAGCGGCGCAGGGAGGTGGGCGTAGACAAACAGGAGCGCGCAGACACACACACACACACACAAGCACACAAGTACACGTGAACCCACAATGCTCTGGAAGACTTCAACGACGTATGCTTGAGTTTTCTTCGCTGCGAGGTGTGTCTGCGCGCTCCTGTTTGTTTTCCGTTGTGTGTATCCCGTTGTCTTTGGTGTTGGTGATGAGGATGGTGGTGGCACATGTATCGGTGCAAGTGCACGAGCCCGTCCGTGTGTTGGTGTAGGTGTATAAGTTGCCAAAGCCATGATGGAGTTTGGGGATGTCGTAGACGGCAGGGGGAGGGGTGGTGGGCTACGGTGCCCTGTGCCCCTTCGTCTACAGCAGAAGGAAACAGACATGCCATGGCGTCCTCAAGAAGTAAGGAGCAAGAATCGGACGAACAGGGGGGCGGCTCCGGATGCTCCAAGCCCACGCCCCCCGCTCCCCCCCCATGAATAGATGTTGAACAGTTGAGGAAGACACTAGGAAGAAACAACATAGTCATCATCGCAGCGGCTTCTTTTCGTGTTGCGTTCGGTTCGACGCTCTCGATCAATGGCAGGCGTGTGTTAGCTGACTCCCTTTTCCTCATTTTTAGTACCTTGGCGACCTGAGCGACGCAACAGGCATGGCGACGGGTCAACGCTGTCGACCAAGAAGGACACTACAGGTGTCTCAACGATGATAAACTCCGTCAAGCAATTGCGGTGGCGTGGCTTAGAGAGGTAGTTGACCTGACTTGCGTGCACCATCAGCTTGTCATCGTCGGTGTGCTCACGGTAGTCGAGCGCGCGCTCGGGGTTGTTCGGCGGCGGGCCGCGCCTGCGGTCCGCGGCGTCGAACTTATACTCCGCCTGCATGATGATCGGAGACAATGGCAGAGGGAGGGGAGAGCAGTGAGGAAGTCACAGACAACCCACGCTGCTTCTCCTGTGGCTGCGTGCGAAAAGTGTGAGAAAGCGGGAGACAGCGTCAGATAGTGCAGTGCGTTAACATGTGCGCATGCACGTGCGTTCCCCGGAAAAAGAAAATGCCAGTGTGTGGAGAAAGAAACAAGAGTATGCCAGCTGCCAACCATGATCCACGGAGGAGAGCGAGCGAGGCGCAGTGGAAAACATATTCGAGCAGCAGCAGCAGCAGGAAAGGGAGACGCCGTTGGCGGTCACGCATACGCGGCCCCGCTCATGGCCCGTGGACGGCGGGCAGAGAAAAGAGAAGAGGCAACGCATGGTTCTCTCTTGACGACTAGCACAATACGAAACCACCGGCACCACTGGTGTCGGGTGGTGGGTGCGTGTGCGTGCGGGCCCGACACAGGACTTTGTAAGCACACGCTCCCTCAATGTGCGTTCGCCTGAGTCCGTCGTAGAGCTACCGTGCACGCAACAGCGGCATGTTCGCCACTAAGGAAATAAATCGTCTTCTGTGCTGTAGTCTGTTCCGGGGCGACCAAATGGGTGGCGCGACGACAGCGCGATGTCACTGCCGCTATACCCCTTTTCCCGTTCAGCGCACCCTTTTCTCCTCTTCCTTCGTCGTGTGCAGTACTCCGGCCATAGAGCATGAGGTCAAACTAAGCTGCACCTCCCCACCACCACACGCACACCACACACACACCACACACACACACACACACCAGCCCTGTCACAGGCCCCCATCCGCGTCGTGCGAAGCAGCCGAACACGCGCACACACACACACGTTACAGCGATGCGCCTACTCATTCATCGGAGCATCGCCTCGGACTCAGACTCCGCCCACCATCCCCGCCTCGCAGGTCGCCGCACAGCCGCTCCCATTGTGCCGGTCGCCACGCGGTGCCGCCATCGGGGTGGCCCAGGCTCCCCACCACCCCACCGGCAGGGCAGTGCGAGGGCCTGGTGAGGTAGGTGCGGGTCAGGCTGGCGCATTGCCCATCCCATGGATGGCGCACACGTCTGCACTGTCGCGGCTCGCTCTGGCCCCTCCTTGCGCCGTGGGGTGCTTGACCCTGTCTGCGCCAGAGGTGGTCTGACATCGGCAGGGACATAAGGGGCTGCTTGGCTTCCCGACACAGAGAGCGGGTGTGCTGGACCCTGAGGTACGAAGCACTGAGCGGTGTCGCCCCCGCCATGACGGACTCAGAGCGCCGAACACGCACCGAAAGAGTTGCTGTACGATGTCCATGACAACAAAAGGGGGAGGGCAGATCGATCGTCACTATTCAAACAACGAGAAGACGGCCGGTCGCTGTGGAAGAGGAGGGTGTGTGTGACGACGGCCATCGAGCCACATTAGCACCCCTATGCCCCCTCTGCTGCACACGCGCGCACATATGCTAAGACGCAGGTGGGCGAGAGCGAGAGACGCGCGCTGGCAAGCGTTCACACATCGGCGGGATAGGGGGAGGTGCTGCAAACAACCAAAAAAAAAGCATGTTCACGTTGTGACTTACCGATGTTTCGCCGTTCTTTCGTCCTTCAAAGAATAGGCAGGAGATAAGGCATTTTACGGATGATTATGGGATGCAATATCCACCGCAGGCGTCCAGAAGAGTACGAGACGGAGGGGTGGGGGGGTGGGGGGAGTTATGTACAGAGCGGGGAGCTGAGGGTGTTAAACAGCGCCGCTCACAAGGCTGCACGTGGCTGCTCACGCGGCCAATTCAGAGAAACAGCTCAGAGTTCTTTGCGAAGGCGCTTGTCCTGCCGTGGACTCCGCAGCGGGTTCGTCGGTATGGCACGGATGCACTCGATGTACTCCGGCGGTAGAATGTCCGCGCCCTCCAACACGCGTGATTGGTACTCGTGCGACGGCAGCAACTCTTCGGAGGTGTGCTGTGCAATGTAAGTCCAGCACTCCAGCGGGGCCGCCGTCGCATCGCTTAGGTCGGTGCAGCGGTGCAGCTCGCGGGAGTAGCCTCTTTCGTAGGCGTCCATGATCTCCAACTGTGCCTGGCTGATCTCGTACGCAGCACCGCAGACGTATGGCGGCATCGTACTGGGGTGTTTCACCATCCCCTGCGCCTCCTTCATTTCCCGCAGCACCACCGGCTCCACGTTGTAATATCCGAAGTTACCTCCGTTCGAGTGGCCTATGGATACTGCATTGGCAACGAGCACATAGCCGAGCAGCTTGGCGAGGCGGCGCTGGTACGGCGGGCCGATACGGACGCACACCTGCTCCCAAGACATGTTAGAGCCGTACGCCAAGTACCACGTCTTGGCCTCCTGTGAATCCTTGCTGACATTGCGGGCCTGCTGGTACACCATGCGATGGATCGCTGTCGCGTACAAGTCGGCGTCGCCGCTATCCGAGGACGCTGAGCTGTGGGTGGCGACCGCAGTGGAGCTACTGCCGTCCTGATTGGCTGCTATGTTCAGGTGGATGTACTCACGGTAGGCCTTCTCCAGGAGCGCTGCGTATGCTTGGCTGGGGGCAACGCGCACGGAGTGGATGCAGTTGCACCAATGTAATCCAGGCCAGCGCGGCTGAGGCGTGGAAGCGGCACCGTTTGGAGTGCCAGCCGGGGAGGACGCAACAACGGCGACCAGCCCTGGTTGGGCCTGGACCCCTTGCGGCTTCGGCAGCGGCTGCCAGCGAAGCTGCATGAGGGCCTCCATGGAGAACTTGCGCTCCATGAGCGGCATGTCCAGCGCGGCGATCACGAGGGACGCAAACATCGGCGAGTCTGGCGCCCGCACGGCGCGATGAACGTCACTCATCGCGTAGCAGGTGAGCATGGCATACATGTTGAACGACCCTTCGCGCGCGACAGCCAGCAGCAGTGGTTCACGCACAGTGGCGGAGAGCTCGTACAGAATCCCCCGAACCCCGTCGCGAAAAGCCGTCTTGTACTCGTGTGACTTTCCATCCCGGTCCTTGCTCGGAGAGAGGCGCGCCGTCGATGGATCGCGGGCGACGAGACTGAGCGGGGCGATGTTGATGCAGCCTAGCCGCGGCCCTTCAGCGCTCACGGCGTCGAACACGAGGCGGTACCCTGGAAGGAGGGCAGGGCGGGCTGAATGGATGATCGGCACGGCACCACCGGAGACGGCGGCAAGAGACCGCTGCAACTCCGCTGCATCGGCATAGGTTCCGTAGGCGAAGTAGTAAAAGTTGCTCGATGTGTCCGAGGCCATTGCGGGTCCGCTCTCCCGTTCTTTCCGGTCCAATGCCACAGGTAAGTGGGCTCACGTGCAAGAGTGTGCACAGAGTGCTGCTGTGAGCGCCCGGCGCTCTTGCCGCCACGTCGGAGAGTGAATCACTGCACCGGCGGCTGCACGGAAAGCGTGACTGGCGCACTCACCCTCACATAGAATACGCGAGCAGGCCG
Source organism: Leishmania infantum JPCM5 (assembly GCF_000002875.2). Classification (NCBI taxonomy): domain Eukaryota; phylum Euglenozoa; class Kinetoplastea; order Trypanosomatida; family Trypanosomatidae; genus Leishmania; species Leishmania infantum. The sequence continues at coordinate 170,836 of NC_009404.2, read as the reverse complement.
GAGTGGAGATGGTGCGTGTACGAGAGCCTCCCGGTGTGTGTTTGCGGGTTAAGGCGTTTCGCTTGTCCCAAGAAACGCCAGGAGAGCGCGCGCGACTTCAATGTGCTGGCGCGAGCCGCGGGTGCCTGTGCGTGCGTGAACGGTGGCGTCGCTACGATGCCGGGAGAAGGGGAGATACAGAGGCGCCAAGCTGTACCACTTACGCTGGTATGTCGGCCGGCGGCAGCGCTGCGCCTCACGACGGTGCATGCAACGGAGAGACACAGCGAGAAATTGAAAAGTACGCAGTTAAATCGCAAGGGCGAAGAAATCGCGCCGGCAGCAGCAGCAGCACACTACTGGCAGTGCAATCAACAGCCGGATGGGACGTCGGCGCGCGGGCGACATTGAAGCGGGAGTTGCGACCGACAAGAAAGGAGGGAGAGCGGAAGAGTAGACGGCCCTCAAGTAAAGAAATGCGGGCGCACGATTGGGGTGGAGGTGTGTGTGTGTGTGTCTGTGGGGGGGGGGCACTGAGCCCTCGACGCAAGAACAGAGCGCAAATCAAAGCGCGGCGCAAGACGTTCCAGCTGCAGTGAGCTGCTTCGGTGGGGGGGGGCAGCCGGGGAGAGGGCGAGGGAGAGCGAGGACCAACATCCCGCCCCGAAACATCGCCTTCTTTCAAAACGGGAAATGAGCACCCTCACGCCGCACCCCGCACGATCGCACGATTGAGCGCGCGCGTTGACGCATGTAGGCTATCCAGTGCCCCATCACCACCATCACCGCTACCGAAAAAAAAAAACACTTGCACGCTCTGGCGCCGCAATGATAGATCCAGCGTGTGCACACCCGGCGCCCCTCCCCTCCCCCCGCCCTACGGGCTTTTTTTTTTCAGCGTTCCTGTGGCGTTTTGCGGCGATGCCATGGAGCGCGCAGACAGAGGGAGACACGAAAGGACCAAAGTAGAGAGAAGGTGTCCGGTCACACGTGAGGCGTAAGAACGCGCGCGTACGCGACCGCAGGCACGGAGAGCGATGGGCAGGCCACCTGGCCGGATCCTCTAAAGACACAGAGATAGAAGAACAGGAAGAGTGCTTCAGTCTCTCTATCTCCGTGTGCGTGTGTGCCTGTCTGCGTGACTGCGAAGGAGAGAGTGGGGTGGCTGGCTGGCGGCTGGCGGCTTGCGACCATAGCGCACAAAACACCGCTGGAGCCACACAGAGACAAGGGGTACCAAAGAAGCGCCGCCCTCTTCCAAGACGGACGTTCCGCCCCACCGCCACCGCCGCGAACAGCATCGACAACGCAATTCAAACGGTTACCGCCACGCTGTGCACGAGACGCCGCGCAGCCTCAACCTCTGAAAATCTCCTGGCTTCATCCCACTGCAGCAGACCACCCATGACGCTCGCTAGCGTGGGTATGGCTTGCAGGGCTTCGGCAGGGCTGGTGTACGCGGTGTGTGTGCGGCGGGCTACGACATCGACTACGCGTTCAGCGTAGGTGTCCTTCACAAGGGTCTCCAGACGCGCTCGTGCGTTCATCGGCCCGCTATCGGTGGTGGTGCAGAGAGAAGCTGGCGTAGTCAGTTGCAGATAGCGCGTGCGGCACCGGTGGAGCTTCTTGCGCGTCTTCTCTGAGAACAGCGGCGGCTCGTGGTACACAAGGGCGTCGACCGCCTCCTCAGCAATCCGACGTGCCAACAGCGGGGTACCGCCGTACACGTGGAGGAGCGGGACGTCGCGGCGCGCAACAGCGACAGCGTCCCCGGTGGCGTCTGCACAGTTGCTTACCAAAGACACAAGTTCTTCGATGTCACCCTGGTCGCCTCTCTTGGGCAGCGGCACTGAAGAAAAGTGCAAGGCGTAGCCTCGATGCAGCAGCGCTCCAGTCCACGGCACTTCCTTAGGCCCCTTCACGTGCGGCACAATCTGCGACACGCACGAGAGCAGGCGCGATGCGTCCACAGACACGCCGCTGCTGCGCAGCATCGACAGCGTACGCTGGCGCTGTGCGGCGTATCCGTCCACCGAGTGCAGCAAACCGTTGGTGTGCGCCGTGACGGTCGCCGGCAGCCGTGGCAGCGAAGAGATACTCGGCCCCAGCATCACGCACCGGTCCCACCACGGCAGCACCATCACCGAGGCAAAGCTCAGCCGTGGAGAGCTGAAGAGCAGTGCCGCTGCCCGCATCGTCTCGGAAAGCGGCGGTAAGGAGGCCACGGCCCCCTGTCCTACGCCGTGGCTGTCCGTGGGTGGCGTTGATGGGGGCGGCGCAGCATGCACGGCGTTGGCGGGAGCAATCAGGTAGGAGTACGCCTGGTATCCGGCAAACGCAGCCGGCACGGTGTCACTGGCGTTTCCGTCGAACATGGCCTTCACGGTGTCTGCCCAGCAACCTGTGCAGTTCACCACGCCGCGTGTGTAGACGTGCGTCGTGGTTGCGGCATCCGGGCTCCATACTGCGCTTCTCGGCGATGCAGCCGAGTCGGCAGTGGATGAGGGAGAAGAGGCGCTGCTCTGTCCCAGTAGCCGCTGCAAGAAGCGTGGCCGTGATCGGTCTGGCGACGCTGGCAGACTCGCTGCAACTGCCTTCGCAGCCAACGCATCGCGAACAGAGACCAGCATCACGCCAGCGCACGAAGAGGCGCGGGTAGAACTGGACGGCGAACTCATCTCCATCTCCGTCGTGGCCGGCGCAGAAACCTCTTGAATGGCGAACACAGGGGCATAGGATAACACCGTCACACCGAGCTCCTCTGCGGTGCGTGCAAGCGACACGGCGACTGTATTTCCACGCAGCGCGAAGTCGTTGGCTATGATGCCCCCTCGCAGTCGCGCTGGCGAGGGGGACGGCCCCGAGCTGGGCGCGAGCGCTGGTAGACGCGCCTGGACGACGGGCCCAGGTAGCACGAGGTTCGGGCGCAGCGGGCCGCAAAAAATGCTCATCACCGTACTCAAAATCGCGGCGCAGACGTACTCCACCATCTCTGTCGAGTGCAAGGCTGGCAACAGCGTCGTTGTGGCAGGCGTCGGATCGAAAGGCAGTAACGACGGCGCTTTCGCTGAAGTTTCTTCTGAATGTAACACAGCAGTGGTGCCATCTTCGGCGGCCCCTGCTTTGGACGCGGCTTCGCAGCCGCTTCCGCCCACGGTGCCTCGCCAACGCCAGTTCTGCCAGCGTCGCAGCAGTGTGTCGGGCGCCACGACACACCGCGGTGCGACGTTGCGCCACGTCGTCTCCTCCACGAGCACGGTTGCCGCCATCCGCAGCCAGTCCCAGTCGCGCTGTCGCAGAGCTCGCTGCACGTACGGCAACGCGCCCGGAGAGACAGAGGGCATGCACGAAGCTGCGCTGCCTCCACCGAAGTCTGCCGCGTCGACCAAAGCCACTCGCAGCCCGCGTTGTGCCGCATCGACGGCAGTGTAGAGGCCTGTGAGGCCCCCACCAATCACGAGGAGGTCAAATGGGTCCGCTGCTGAGCTTCGTTGCAGCGCTGCCCAGCGCGAAGAGCGCGGTGCGGGACTGTCACGGTAATGGTCGGCTCCATTCGCCGGCCGGTAGGCAGAAGCCGACAACGCGCTGTAGGGGCGAAGACACCATCGCCGATATGCAAATGTGCCTGCAGCGACGACGACGGCGGCGCGCAGCAGGCGCACGTGCAACTTGCGGCTGTGCCGGCTCATGTCAACAAGTAAAAGAAGGAGAAAACTGCGATCGGCAGAGGTAGAGAGCGAGGTGCTTGGAAAGCGAGAGTGCGCTGAGGTGGGTGGTGTCGGAGGCACGAGGATCAGGTGTAGCTCCCTCGCGTCTGTGCGAGCCCAAATCGCGCCGATGTGAGACGGCGATGCAAACAAGTCGGCCTCCGTCTCTCTGTCGGCGTTTTGCTTGTCGATATGCCCGCGCGTCACCGCTGGTCTCCGTCCCGCGTAATCTATGTGAGCCCTCCGGCACGAGGCCCAGGTCGGTCCCCTCTCTCGCCTCAACTTTCTTTTTGGTGTGTGTGTGTGGGGGGGGGCGAGGGGGTAGAAAGGGATGCTCGTCTTCCAGCAAGGTCGATGGGCGCGCTTACGCAGGAGAGAAGCGCGAGGCGGTAAAGCGATAAAAGGATCGGGAGACAGTAACGAGCGCGAGGACTATTGTGAGCACGCGGGGAGCGTGAGGTAGCGCAGAGAGGAGGGAGAGCGATGAGTCGTGCCAAACCGAAAAGAAAACGATCAGCACGTCTGATGCGCTGGTGTAAAAGGGGCCTGCCGGGCAGCACACCCATCACAATGCCTTGAAGAAGAGGATGCCGAGAGGAGAGAGAGATGGGGTAGCGGCGGCGGTGCAACGCATCTCACCGAGGTGCTGGCTTGGCGGTCCTTCTGAATCGTAGAGACTACATTCGTGTGTGCCGGGAAAAGGTAGAGGCGCGGGTGTATGAGCGCATCGGAACATTCGTGGCACCGCACACGTCCAGCGCCGCGCGTTGCGCATGCGAGGATCAAGCATCTCGGCAGGTCATCCCATTTTTTCTCTTCCTCTCCCTGGCAAGGACACAGAGAACGAGGACACAAAAATCAGGCCAGGTGGCAGGTAACGCCCCTCACGCCGCTCAGCTCGCTCACGCCTTACACGCACGTTATTCCACACCAACGACACGAAAACAAGGGTAGGGGCGGGGAAGAAAGAGGGACAAGGAGGCGTGCTCCATAGGCAGAGAAGTATGCGTGTGTGTGTGTGTGTGTGTGTGCATGCGCTCGACACTCGCGACCCCTGCGACGGTGGGGTGGGGGGTGGGGGAGGTCGAAAATGGGGGAGGGGCAACACATGACGGTATTGTCTCTTCGTTTTGTATGATGCCGAGCGGCTAACCGTGCGCACCGCTGCCGTTTCCCTCCCCCCACCCCACCCCCACACACTGTCGTACCAGCGGACGGCCACTTTCGGCGAAGGAAGCCGAAAAGGCGCGCCGCCCACCGCCCCTATTCCCCCGACCCTTAACCCCTCACCGCTTCTTGTAAAGGGATGGCACGAGCACGTCACCCGGTTCGTGGCGTAGCTGCGTGTTGGCGGCCGCCTGGCCGTCCTTCTTGATGAAGTCGAAGGCAACGAAGTAGTCGCCGGCGACGTCGCTGTAATCCACCTCAAAGCCGATGTCCTCGACGAGCTCTGCAAACTTGCGCGGGAACGGCACACGGGAGCGCACTTCGATGATCTTGAGCAGCCGCTTCGGCTTCAAGATGCGGAAGGCCTCGAAGAGGCTCTTGACGTAGTCCGTCGCCATCAGGCTAAGCGAAAAGACACAGACGTCGACATAGTTGTCCGCGAGGGGCACCTTGGTGGTGTCCGCCACCGTCACCAGCGAGTTTAGAGCAAAGAAGTCGAAGGAGTGCACCGTGTAGCCCTTCGGCTTCAGCGCCGCGGCGATCTGGGCCTCACCGCAACCCATATCCGCCACCACCCACGAGACCGGGATGTGCCCTGGCATGCTCTTCCCCTTGTTCGCGAGAAACCGCCCACGTCGGTCCCCTAGCAGCGACTCCACAATGAGCGTGCTCGGATTCATGGGCCACTGCATGAGCTGTTGGTGGTAGCCGGTGTGGTAGTCGCGAAAGGTCGCCTCCTCGCGCAGCAGCCGACTCGCTAGTGTGGTCGGGGCGTTGTACACCTGCTCATTCAAGAGACGGAACGTGCTGGCATTCAGGCGCTCGCGGAAGTGGTCGAGGAGGTCCTCGTCACCCTTCTGCCGCAAAACGCGACGGCGCTGAGCGGCGCTGCTAGCCCCGGCTGCCTTAGCCAAGTTCTGCCGCTCCGGGTCGACAATGCAGTTGTATTTTGGGACGCGATGCTCCTTGCGGTAAACCTTCTCCTCCATCTTGCTCGGGAACGGCACATTTTTTCGGTTATTCGCTGAGTCGCGGCTCGCCATGAAGGCGCCGTGCGACACGACGGGCCCCTTTAGCGTGCTGCCATCCTTGCGCTTGAAAGCCGCCCCCGCTGCTGCTGTTGCGCTGGCGCTGCTCGAGCCACCCGCACCACGCAGAGGACCCTGGGACGCTTTCTTGGCTTCCTTTTTCTTCTGTTTCTTCTCGTACTTTCTTTGAAAGTGGCGGCTGCCTAACATGTTGGACAGCACAGGTGCACGCAGCACCCCCCCCTTACCGAGAGCAGCGGAGACAAGACGCAGGAGACGCAGTGCGAATACGCGGTGCACAAGCACGCTAAAAGGAGACGGGACGAGAGAACTAAGAGTGCGTGTCACTGCAGCGCAACGATGAGCACCAAACACCCGGTGCACCGGCGTCGCACGCCAGTGGCACCCGCATGCCAAGGGCGAGGCGAGGGCGTAAGAACGGAGGGGCGGAGAGGAAGATGGACAGCGATGGGACAAGGGCATGGGGCGGTGCTCCCCCTCAGTCTGCGTACGGACTCCAATGGTACAAACCAAAGGAAGGCGGCGGAGCTCACACCTCAAGTCACGCATAATAGATAACTTGCATAGCGCCAATGGAGGCCGGTGCAGGGCTACGACGCAGCGTGCGTCGCCAGTTACGCGCACGTGCCTGCGTGCACGCCCAAGACTTTCGTCATTGTCGCGGTGTTAATCGGCAAGCCTGTGCCTCGGCGCCTGCATATGCATAATAGACCCCACCAGTAGAGCTGCACACGCACACACGTAAATGCTATGAAAACTTCTATGAAGAAGATACGCCTACAAAAGCAGGCGCACGCGCACACATGCACCGTTGGATGCACAGGCAGCACTGTCCCAAGATTTCAATGGCACCGTGTGGAATCAGTATGTGCCAGGCCGGGGCGGGGGCGTCAGGTGACGGGGGAGACAAGACGGTCCATGAGCGGTGATGCCTTCATCGTGTGCCACCTGGTTGGCATCCACCGCTCGCGTTGTGGCGCTCAGCAACTCCCCCCTATGCACACACTCACACACCACTTGCCCTCACCATGTGCCACACACACACATCCACGGATATGTGTATGGGGGTGCATATACGGTTCTATCGGTACCACCAAAGCCCTGCGAACGGCACTTCACAGGCGCTCCTGGTCGTCCGTTTCGTCATCGCTCTGCGACGCCTCGGAGGCACTGGCGTTGTCGCCGGACACTGCAGTACGCGCGTCCCCATCAGAAAGTCGCCGTCTCGCCTGCGCACCTCGGCGACTGGCAGCCGCCGTGCTCTTCACGATGGCGGCACACTGCGCCAGGAACTCCTCTCGGCTTCCCGCAATGCGGCGCAGCACCTCCGAGGCACTTGTGTGGAAGGTGCTCATGCGATGCTCGTGCGCCTGCGCCCCAGAATCGGCGTAGACGTGCGTGGCAATGGCATCCTCATCAGCAGCAGGCACTTTCGCGGCCGCTGCGTCTGTGCGGGCGGGGCTGTTTGCGGTGCGAGGCTGCAGCGAGAGCGTCGGCTCCGCGGTGCGTGTACTCGCCGGCCCTTCAGTTTCAGCGACACCCACTGCGTCGTCCTCACCTGGCATCAGTGTGCTTGTGCAAGGCGACGTCCTCGAGATACCGGAAAGCGACTCCACAGTGGCGCTGGGCGAGATGGCTGATGCATCCGCGGCCACCGAGGCCGCTACCACTGCGCATGGTGAGGACGTCCAACGGTCCTGTGCATCTTCTTCGCCCTTTTCTTCCCCGGAAGCTTGAACAGTCTTCGTGGATGGATGGGGTGGTGGCGCTGCAGAAGGAGCCGGGCGCGGTAGTCGGCCACCCTCCTCAGAGGAAAAGCGCGTAGCGTCTGTACGCGGGATTGCCACGGAGTGGTTGGCTGCAACGCGTCGGCCTCCTCCCGCGTCAGCCTCCTTGGCGTGCCCAACGGACGCTTTCGCAAGCACGCTCGATGCAGGGGCGGTGGCGGTCCGCGAAACAGCTGGGTAAGCGAAGCGGCTCTCTCGCTGATCATCGCGCGCACCACGCGCGGACACCCTCACGGCTGGGTGAGCTGGCCCATCCGACCAGGCGGCGCACTCCGACCCCGCTTTTGTGCCACCACCCATGCCATTCCAGCCGGAGAAGCAGGGTGCCGACGAGCTCGGCGGCGACGGTGTGGCGGTGGCCGAGTGGGCAAAACGAACGCGCGAGGAGGCTGCGGACGACATCGGTGTCAGCAGAGCGGCGCGTAGCTGTTCTCGCCGCATCTCGCTCGCCGCCTGCTCCTTCGCCTCCTTGGCCTTTTTCTTGTAGGCACGGAACTGCTCCTCGAGCCGCGCGCGGCGGCCCCGCTCGTCGTCCAGCTGTTGTCGTAGTCGCTGAACCGGCTCCGCGGCACTGGCGGCAAGGGCTTGCATTTTGGTGTCCTTGTCGCGGAGCTGCCGCTTCAGCTGCGCAATGGTGTCCTCAGTGCGCACCTTATAGGCCGCCGCCGTACGTTGCTGCTCGTGTTGCGTCTCTTTCCACTGCAGCTCCGCCTGAGCCGCCTTCATTTGCATCTGCTGGTGCTGTGACTGTTCGTCTATCAGGTCCTGCTTGAGGCTATCCATCTGCGACCGCAGAAGCTCGATGGTGTGACTCGCAGTGTCGATGTGGTGTTGCAGAGTTTTCACCTGCTCCGCCGCGTTCGCCTCTTGCAGCTCCAGCCGCCGCTTGTAGTCGCTCAGCATCTCTTGATGGGATGCAGTCTCCTCCTGCGTGGCCGAGTCTCGTTGACGCAGTTGCTGGCGCAGCTCCTGTGCCTCGGCGCGTAACGAGACGAGCTCTGCCTCCGACTGCCGTGCGCGGTGCATCGAGGAGTCAACGAGCTGCTCGTACTCCGTCTTCAGAGCGGTGTGGGCTTCCTTGAGCAGTTTGTACTTCCGATGACTCTTTTCAAGGTAGGACATGCGCTTCGTCGCCTCCGCCAGCAAGTCCTGGTAACTCTGCGAGGTTTGTGTAAACGCCGCCTCCACCTGGGCCAGGGCCGTCCGCGCCGACGTCTCTTCCTTCTCCCGCCGCTCCTCAGCAGCGTGCGCCAGCAGCTGCAGCTGCGCCTCGCGCGCCTGCCAGTCCACTTCCTTTGCTTTCCACACCTTTACCTGCGACTCGAGCTGGGCAACTTCGGCGGTGACCTTCTCCGCCCGCTCACGCCACTGCGCCGCCTGCGCCGCGTGCTCGCCTTGACTGTGCGCGAGCGTCGCGTACTTGCTCTGTAGGGCCTGCAAAGCATGAGCCGAATCTTCGAGCTCCATCTTACGCTGCGCCGCCTCGCGGCGCGCAAGCCGCAGTTGCTCCTCCGCCTCCATCAGACGCTCCCGTTCCGTCTGCAGCGACGACTGAAGGAGCTGCTGCTTGATGGAGAAGGACGTGGCAAGCTCGTCAGCCGTCTGCTTAGCCGCGTTTGCTCGCTCGTGGGTGAGAGACTGACGCAGCTCCGCCATCTCCCGTGCGTGGTCCATGCGCAGCCGCAGCATCGCCTCCTCCTTCGCCTCCAGCTCCGCCCGCAGCTGCTCGGCGACACGGGCGTCGGCGAATGCTGTGGCAGAGGCGACGGAGTACGGCAACGCGGTGGGGGCAATATTCGCCAAATCGGCAACAGCGCACGGCGGAGTCGCAGGGACTGCATGCGGATGTGGAATGAGCTCCCTCAGCTGAGGAAGCACGTCTCTCTCAGGAGTGCCCTCTCCGTGCGCGCGCACGTCCCCCACGATGGATGTCGTGGATGAAGAGGAAGAGAATGACGATGGAGCGGGTGGACTTCGTGGATGTGGCGCGGACGTCACCGCTGCAGCCGAATTTCGCGGCGTGGACGATCCCGCCGATGGGGCCGGCGGTGGCGGATCGGTGAGCATTTTTTTGAATATGCTGTTCCACCTCCGTCCGAATCGAGACAGCATCCCAGAAGACGCCGTGCCGCTCGCCTTCTGGAGGCCAGAGCGGGTGTGAAGGCTGGACTCGTCACGGCTTCCGCTATACGTCGAGCCAGGGCTCATAAAGAGCGACGTGGATGCGGTGGGCATAGAAGCACCGCTGAGTGGCTGCTGCTGCGAGCGCCGCCGATGCGCGGTTGAAGACTTGTTAGGTCTCTGCGTGGACTGCTGCGCCGCCATGTGGGCACGGTACGCTGCGGTGTCGGCAGTCGTCACTGTTGGAGACGGCGACGATGCTGCTGAGGAGCCGCGCAACCCGGAGAAAGACGCCGAGGACAGCGTATAGGAGGTGCCTCCCGCAAGGGGCAGATCGCCGTGGTCTTGATGCGAATGTCGCTGCTGCCATGGAGGCGGTGGGAAAGAGTCGGGTACGTGCGACGGAGGCGGGTGCAGATCAGGGCGACGCGAGTGGCGCGGCGGCTTCGCAAGAGACGCCGGTGAGGAGGGCGCGGTGCCGTTAGAGAAGTTTAGCGTTCGATGCGGCGTCGACGCCGGCGACAAAGGCCGCCGACTGGGCGGCTGCGATTGCAGCAGCGAAGACCCGGCAGCGGCAACGGAGGTCTGGCGGAGCACACCAGACGCGCGCCACTGCCTGTGGTGGCGGCTAGCTGACAGTGGCTCGCGATCTTCGCCCTCATCTTCGCAGTTGTCTTTTTCATCGCCTGTCTCGTCTCTCTTGTAGACGTCCGTGCCGTCGTCGCTCTCGGTGACATCGGGTAGTGTATCGCCTTCGTCGTCGTCGAAGTAGTCACCGTCGCTGTTGCCGTACTCGTCGTGCCGCATCTGTGCCGCGAATCCCCTCGCGGATGTGCGCGAGCCCCTCCAGTCGTTTGAAACGCCGCCGTAGTCGCACGCGTCTCTCGATCTCCGGGACGAGAATCGCACGGTTGCCCTCGGTTGGACGTCTGCTCTGGCGCCGCTGCGGCCACCGCTGCTGTCTTTGCGGATGCTGCGGTGGGGGTCGTCGTGCCATACCTCGGCACGCCTCTCTTCCAGTAGCGAGCCTTTACCTCCTCTGCTATGATAGTGCACCCGACGTTTCTGTCTTCGCTCCCCCTCCTTCGCGATGATGGGCTGCCTGTCGACCGCCACAGTCGACGCTGCAGTGCTGCGGCCGGCTAGTTGGTAGAGCTGCTCAATGCCGCGGTCAGTGTGGTCGATAAGTCGCTGCAGCTCTCGCGGAATGTCATGCTTGTTGTACGCGCTGTGCGTCATGGCTCAGGAGAAAGTAGGGAAGGGGGAGGGGGCTCACAGCCACGCAGGCAGACGTGGATGGGGGCCGACGCGCGGGAGATGGGAGCTCACGTCACCTGCACAAGAACTCCAAAGTGGGCCGCAGAAGCAAAAGAAAATAGCGCGGGTGCGTGCGGTGTGGCGCAGGTTGCAGGGAGGCTTCGCTGATATATTCGCGCTGTGTTATGTGCGTACGCCCTGTACGAATACGTGTGCGTGCATGAGTGTGTGCGTGTATGGATGATGAAGCAGATTCCTGGGCGAGCTGCGAGTGCTGCGGCGAGCCTTTGTCGAGATATGCGCTGTGCGCTTGGCTCCGCAAGTGGCAGGCAGACGTTTTATTGAAGTGCCCTGCCGGGATGGCCTCTCGCTGTCAATAAGATGAAGCACCTTGGGTCTTCAGCGCTGCGACAAGCCCGTCAGAGTTGTGGATGAAAGCATGAGCAGGTGGTAAGAAGACGTCCAGGACGGGGGGGGGAGAGGGCGAGCTAAAGGCGCCAGAGAGCTACGTCGAAAGCAAATAGAGTGCAACGCACCGCACAGGCGAACACAAACCGCGGGGCGCTGCTGGAGCGCCGTAGCAGACACGCGCGTACTACATCCCTGTCACGCTATAGAGTGGATGTCCTCTTTTCCTTTCGTTGCCCGTTTCGAAGTCACGGGCATGAGTGCTGGCAGGATGCAACGCAGATGAAGAGCAGACGAAGCGAAGGGGGTGATAGGTGGGTGGGTGGGCGGGTGGGGGTACTATAGAGCTCCCTTCTCCTCCCACATACACACATAGAAAAAACAAAAGGAAAGAGAAGTATGCAACTCCCTGCGAAATGCAGAAGGGCGCAGGTGAGCTACGCAGATACAACGGCTAACTTCTGCACGCGTTGGAAAAGGCGTGAAGCGCGTGCCACGCCTGAGTGGCAAGAGGCGGCTCGGCGCGCCTTGTATGATGAGGCTTGTAAGGCGCTGGGCACCTCGCCACCCACGGACACCTGCTTCATACCAGCCAAGCTTCACTCGGCCAGTCCTCACTCAGCAAGTCGATGACGCTGTCCGACGAAACGAGCTCTCCGGCCAACTGTGATGGAGGCTGCTGAGGGCGTACACGACAACGGCTACGATCGCTGACGCCGGTCGACTGCTGAGACAAAGTGGCGGCGGCGTCTGAGCAAGAGGACGATGCATGCCTTCGATTGCGTCGTCTCGCGCGAGTGAGACGCGCGTTGAGTCGATGAAGCGCGGACACTGGTGCGATGTTTCCTTCATCGCCATCACTACTGCCTGTAGGTTGAGCCGTAACGCGTTGTGGCGACCGTTCACGGCACATGGGATGCCCCATCATCGATGCGTGTGCAGGTTGCCGGCGGGCGCTCGCGTAGCAGCCGCCTTCAGACCCAGATACACTGCTGGTCTCTGCGTCCTCCTCCCAGCTGGAAACCGACTCCATGCTCATCGCGATAGGACGGCAAAGGCAGCGGGGTCGCGCGAAGTCCCTCGTCGCAGTGGTGGTTTGGCGGTAAGGCAGCGGCGTGAGCATGCTGCTGCCGCAGTTTTCTGCATCGTATGGGAACATGTCGAGCGTGTCGGCCGCTGCGCCATTTTCGGTCGAGTGAGGTGACGTGCTTTGCGCGCGCGCAGACGCAGCGGCACCGCGCGCAAAACTGCCTGCGCTACCCAACGCATGCGTCAGGGTTGCACGCGGAGCCGCATGTATACCCGATCGCCTCAGCGGTGCCCTGAACCCTCTCCTGGACTGCAAAGGGGACTTGATGGCGGCGCTGGTGATCCGTGGCATGAACGGCTGATTCCTTTGCGGCGGTGATGCTGATGCGACACGAGGGAAGAGGAGGAAGAGACAGAGGCGGGCTCGCGCCATGTGCGGCGTCCCGTCAACGTTGCCGGACACTGGCAGAGAGAGGAGCGGCGCCTTTCTTCTGATTACGTTCTTCCTCTCGCGAGTGTGTGTGTGTGTGGCTATCGGTTGCCTCATTGGCATCGTCATTGTCAGCCAATAATCACCAACGGAGCAGGTGCGAGCAGCCGTCAAAGGTTCCCAGGTGTGCGGAGGTGAGGTGGACAGAGGGGAGCGAGAGAGACAGACGGAGCAGACAAGCGTGATCGATTCAAGATGAGTAGCAGGGACGGCCACGTTTAGCAGAAGCGGCAGAGCCGCCGGCACTCACGACTACCCTCACACGTCCCTCTCTCCGTTCGGGTTTGATGCGAAGTCCCTCTCCAGCGCAAGGAGGCCGTGGAGGGCAGTAGAAGGGGATGGGGAGGGGGTATGTGAAGCACCTGCACGCATCAGATAGCTTTCACACACGCTAGAGTCACAGGTGTGTGTGTGTGTGTATAAGGGGAGGCGCATTGCAAGTCGTGCACAGACGTGTCTTGCCGAGAAGCTCTTTTCCCCTACGCGTGTGTTTGGCTTTCGAGCTCGTGCCTTCTGCCTCTCACGCGTTCGGCGTGCGCCCAGCAAAATCCTGACGGCGGACAGAGAGGGAGAGCCGCCGGAGAATCGAGGGAAGAAGCGAGTTCGAGAGAACGGAGTCGCCGCGGCGGCGGCAGCAGCAGCAACTCGCGAGACACCGTTGCTCACGCACACAAGTCTACACGCGGTCGGTGCTTGGGATAACGTCCTAATCGCGCCGATTCAAAAAGGGGATGGAGAAGTCAAGGCCAAAGTGGAGGAGATGGCGGTTGCTGAGCACCAAGCTGCTGCGGGGCTGCTGTCGTCGCCGCCGCTTTCCGCCCCCGCCGGTGCCGGCGCGAGCGTCGGTCTCGCGACGCATGCGCTCCTTCGTCTGTCGCAGCCGCGCCTCGTCAGCCAGGGACTGCGCGGAGAAGACGGCGCGGGTGGCGGCGCGGACGGTGACGTCCTGGGTCGGGTAGGTCGCCTCCCGCAGCGCCAGCACAGCCGGAGATGGGTTCTGTGTCCAAGGGAGAGGAACAAGCTCTGTCCACGGCTCGGCAGCTGCAGTTGCCCACTGAGCCGCTGTGTCGTCGCTGCACTCCCCGGACGACGATGAACTCGCGGCGTGCAGCACCGACTCATACGGGTACCGCCATGAAGGCGAGGGGTTCACAATAGGGTCCTCAAGGATGCTCTTCTCTGGTAGGGCGAAGCTGTCCAGGTGGCGGTCGCGCAGCACGAGTACGCCCGGCAGGCTCACAGCGCTCTCTTGCACTTCGAGATTCAGCACATTCTCCAGACCGTTCACAGTGAGGATCAGCTTGAGCGTGCAGGCCTGCACCGCCTCGATCTCCACCTTGACCTTGGTGCTGGCAAAGATTGGCGCTGGCGCATCCATAGCAGTGGAGGTCGTCGTCGCCGATGTGTTGCGCACCGCAACGTTCTCGCGGCGTATCCGGAGCGGTTGCGGTTGCGCTGCGGCAAGCGCCTCCAGTCGGCTTGTCCCCCCCTCCCCGGTTGCCTGGCCGGTGTCACCCGTGTTTTTCAGCCTCACGCCTGCCAGTGACCACTCGACGCGCAGCTTGTTTGGCAGCCCCAACTTCTTAACGGCGACCAGGTTGTCGAAGAGGAGGAGCACCCGCTCCCCCACGTAGAAACGCGTCGGCAGCGAGTGCGCCTCCTGCTCGGGCACACCGCGGCGGGTGAGCAGGCGATGCTGTACGCAGACACCGGGTGGAAGGGCAATGTAGGTGCGGTCACCGCCAACGTTGTTCCCTCCGCCATAGGCCTCATCGCGTTCTAGGAAAGACTCCCGCAGAGACGCGGTCACTTGCCCGATGTTCGCTCGACTGCCGCCGCCACCGCTGCCTGTGCCCCCATCTGGGCCAGGTCCCGCCGCCGTGCCACCACTGGCCGAAGATGAAGCGTCTCGCATGCCAAACTGCTTGAACTCCGACTTGTCGTACGTGTCAGGGAAGTAGTAGACTAGCCCCATGTGAACCGCTCGCCGGATAAGCGCTGCTGAGACGACGATTTGATCGGTGTGCAGTGCGACGCAGCCTTCCGGGTCCAGCAGCGTGGACGGAGACTCGATGCGCGCGCACAGTTCATCCAGTGTGTTGACCACGGCACGGGCACACAGCAGCACATACCGGGCCCGCTCCTCCGCTGTTGGCGTGGACGACGCTGGGGAAGAGGCGGTGGTGGCAGTGCTGTGGGTGCGATGCAGCTCAATGCTGCGGTGCCAGCAGGCGCCGTCCTCCACGAGCGCGAACCATTCCGCTGGAAAGCGCTGCACTGCCACACCGCGCGGCAGGAGAGAGTCCAATTGCGCCAGCGTGTACGGCTGGTTCGGATGGCGGCTGAGAAACTGTAGCACCTCATAGTGCTTCGTGAGCTGCGCCGGGGTGAGGATGCGCTGGAACTCGCTCATGATGGAGGAGCCCGCCGCTGGGTGGGAGGAGTTACCTGGAGACGCCCAGCGACGACGATTGGCGCTCGCGATTGTTTTCCCAGTCGGTGCGCTGTGCAGGCGAGAGAGAACGCCGGGCAAGCGGAGGGGGAGGAGAGGGGAGGTCGTGCTCTGTAGCCGTGCACGCGCTCACACTTCGCTGCTGCCGCTGAGTGTGCGTGTTATGCAGAGAAGAGGGCGGAAAAGTTCGCGTAGCATTGGAGAGAGTTAGAGGGCCACACGAGGCGGGGAATCGAAGAGAGCGCTGCGGTGACATTAGCAACGGGTCGACGGTGGCAATGTCGAGCAGGCTGGGATGGCACCAGCGAAAGAAAATGAAGGGGAGAGGCACGTGCGAGATGTAGCGCCTGCCCCGTGACGCACCGCTGCCACGCTCGTGTGGCCTCGGTATCGCGTAGACAGCATGATAGAAGCAGGAAAAGCCAGAACACCTTTTTCTTCACCTTGACACTACCATGAGCGATGTGCATCACACCTTTCCGCTGCACAAGCACCGCTGCACGTCCATAAGCGAAGGCGCTCTCCTTCTCTACCCGCCCTCCTACTTCCACGAACGTCAGTGCTTGCAGCTGCGTGTGCGTGCGTGTGTGTGCGCGCATCATTTGATTGCCGTGATGATCTGTGTGAGCGAGCGACAGAGAGAGAGATATGCGTGTCGTGTGCCCACCCGCCTCTCCACCACAAGTAGGCAAACGTACCCCAAAAGACGGAAATACCGCAGCGCACCGGGAAGGAAGAGGGGAGTGGGAGCGGCGCCGTTTCAGTGCACTCCCTATGTGCTCCTTCACAGCATGTCGTACACCGAGCTGAGCGGCATCACTACAACCGTCACAAACACCTTCAGCTCGTGGTCCCGTTGCGTGTGCAGCACACTCAGTTGCCGCTGCGCGTTGATCTGGAGTGTCAGCCGCTCGAAGCCGCCGAAAAGGGTACCCACCGCCGCACCGCCGCCTCCGCCGCTGCTACCCGCCCCAGCGGCGGAGGCGGCGAGACCCATCAGGAGAATCGC